>NC_042997.1:54612212-54717212 GCF_006345805.1 Octopus sinensis | reverse complement strand
ACTATTTCTGTCTCATTACATCCATTCCACACGTGTATAAATTACATTAGGTCAGACTCCTCTGCCATTTGCTACAGCTTAAATATAGGCTGTTCTTTTTTTTTTTAATATCCGAAATAAGTGTTCTGTTTATTATATCATTTACTATCATGAATTCTTACTATTATCATTCATTGATATTATTATTTTAATAATAATCATTGCTGCTATTATTACTGCTATTATTATCATCATCATAGTTAAAATTACTACATCCCCTAAATACAATTTCAAAACATGTTATAACAAACCCTCTCTATTTTTCAAAAGTCAATAACTGAAAGTCTTGGGTTTTGTTTATTTTTTTTATATAATTCATTCATATTTATTTTTCCTTTAATCTAAATGATATATATAAGACATGGTATGAATAAACGAACAGTTGAATGAGTATGTGCATGTATGTATGCATCTGTGTAAATGGATATTCATGTGCTTGTACATATTCATGTATCTGTCTATGTTAGTGTGTCTGTATGTTTGTGTGCAGCTCCAGACAAATATTCAAAGAATTTAGGCAACAGACAGAATGAGAAATCCTGTCTGATAGAAGAACTATCATCATGCATTTATTATCACAATTGGTCGATCGTCACAATCACATGATATTTATCTAGTCAGCGTATTACTGGGGAGGGGAAAACTAGTGAAGAAACATTAGTGACTAAATCGGTAAGGGCACACACACCAAGAGAACTAAATAATGGTGAGATGTTTGATAAAAATGAAAGATATATTTTCATATAGTTCTGTATACATACATAAGAAGGGGTTTTCCTCCACTTTTCTCAACCTTTTTAGAGCCGTAGAGTAACACAGAATTCATCAACCTTACCAGCATCTCTGTCTCGTTGAAAAATCAACAGTAATGAATAAATATCACTAAGTGTTGAATTGAAGTAGTTTCACTCCCCCACTCCCAACAACGACATGCTCTTTTGCATATAGAAAAGGAATGTGCAGCTAACTCCTCTCTCTCTCTTTCTTTCTCCTCTGTTCTCTCTTTCCCTCCCTCCTTTTCTCTTCTGCTTTCTCTCATAAAGCAAAAGAAAGCATAACAGATGTAAAATGTAAGAGGGGAGGGGGTGATGTGATATTTCATTATTGACACCGAGACTTGAGGCCCCATACACATCTACTCCTCCATACCGGTGTGTGTGTGTGAGTGTATGTCTGTGTGTGTGTGTGTGTGCGCGCATGCAATATTTACAGATGTAAAGACAGAAATTGAAAGTACATCTTTCAGGATACTGTAAAATAGATTTTTCTTTCTTTTCAAGAGGAAATCATTTGAAGTGAGAGCTGATGTATTTTTTTAATCAATTTAAAATCACACACACACACACAAACATTTATATATATGTTAGAAAGTCAATAAAAAGTGAATAAATCTATTCCAGAGATAAACCATAAAGTTAAAAAAACAATTTTTTAAAGTGTTTTTTTTTTTAATTAAAGATTTCTTTTTTTTATAACAAAAGAAAGGGTCACAAAGTATAGAAAAAAAACTATTTTTGAGAGACACTACAAATCATCTATCAAAATAATACGTTATTTTAATTTTACTCATTGAATTTTAATACTCTGACTTAATTTGTTAAGTCAAACTGGAACATTTGCAATACCTAATGAAGAAATTCAACCATATTCTTCTATAAATGCTGATAATAAATATAAATTAAAGCATACATCTTCAAAAGCTGCTCTCAGACCACAAGTAAAATAATTTTTTTTTTTTTTAAACTGATTTTTGTATAAATGTTTAGTAAGTTCAGAATTTATCAATTTTATCTGTCTACTCTGTTTACAAAAGAAACATGTAGATTATTTTACAGTTGTAGTTCTTTTGTTTTGATTTTTTTACATTACCTCCTTTTTCCCCAAAAAAGACACTTAACCCCATTTATTACAATTAACACACAGAGAATGAATGATTATTGTTAATATTCTTTCATTATTCATGTGTTGTTTGTGATAGCAACTTGGAGTTTCAGAAAGCTAGAGAACATACTCAGACAGAATGGACAGTAAAAGAGGGTGATGATAAGAGAGAAAGGGGAAGGTTAGAGAAATATTAAGAAACATTCCAGCTCCTTAACAGGAAGCATTGTCTGCAACAACAGTAATGCAGGGAAATTCCCAGCAGTTAAAATGACAATGGACATTCTCCAATTGAGAACTGACCGACATTGTTGATAACAAAAATGTAAGGATTCCAAATTACTACACACAAATCTCAAATTGAGCAAGTGAGAAATTCTTCCTGATACAAAATTTTTAATTTTGCAAAGCAGGAAAAAAGTATGATGATAATAGATAAAGGTGTTATGTAACATACAAACAAAAATACACTGAATATGTATTATTAAACTTATATATTCCTTCTCTGAAAACATAATCCCCATACATACAAGAATGTCTACAACCAAAACTTAGAGTACATATAGACAAAAGAGTTTGAGAAGTATTTTTATAAGCCACTGTGTGTGTGTGTGTGTGTGTGTGCATGCGCGCATACACAGGTAGATACACACACACACACACATTCATTATTGAAAAATAATTTGGTAGAGTCATAATGACTCCAGCACTGGATAAAATGTTCTGAGTTCAAATCCTGCAAAAGTCAACTTACGCTCTCGTCCTTAGGGATTGATAAAAAAAAGTACCAATTCAGGGTGGTAAGCTAACACTAAGAACATTTGTACAGATGTTTGTTGGTATTTGTTCCAACTCCTAAACTTCTGAGTTCAAATCCACCCATAGCCTACATGGGTGATATACATAATGCATCACTTGTTTTTTTACCACAACCCACTTTATGGAAAGGATTCAGGAGATAACTACTCTTACCCTCCATCCCACCCACCAATCAAAGACCCTGTAAATGGTCATGTCATATCTGAATTAAAGAATTGAAAAAGTCATATATATATATATATATATATATATATATATCTACTACATATGTGGGAAATTCTGTCTGTGGGTGTGTTTGTGAAGTTGTTTGCTAACTCCTCCTACATTGTTTTATCAATTTTGATGAAACCTGACATGTGAGTAGAATTCATGTCTGGAAACCTCATGGCATACTCAGATTGTTGAAAAAAGTCGATAATAGGGCTCCTGGAAGAGGTCCTTATATATATATCTAATATATATTATTTTAAAAGCCAAGAGAAATAGCCCATTTGCTCCTGGAAGGGATCCTTATATATAGCCAAGGGAAATAAACCATTCATTTTCCTAAATTATTTGGTAAAAATGAAATTGAGTATGCTTATTTCTTAGTATTTGAACTGTTAGAGTTATTTTTGCAATTTATTCATTACAACCTTTAAACAAGTAAATTAGTATTTTCCTAAGCAACAGATTCACTTATTTTGGTTACTGACTTATGAACAGATATACCAACACTAGTGCCCCAGAGAGTAATATTCTCTGGAACTCACAAAAGCCCTTTCAGAGTATTTTCTTTGAATTGTTATCTCATGTCTGATTAGCCTGTTATTACGTAACATGCTTCAAAACTTTAGTATACATACCTTATTAGTATTTCCTCTTATGCCCTATATACTCTGGGAACATATTAAAGACCTTTACGGGGTTACTTTATTTGAATTCTTACTATTGGGTAACTAATTTCATGTTATTACATAACTGACTTCACAATTTGGGTATTCATAACTTATTGGGAATTCCTAAAAACAATATCCTGTGTAAGACAGTTCAGTATTCTCTGTAGATGCAGAAAAACCATTTGTCGCTATTGGATTAGTGGAACAATTATCAGAACGGAACCAAGGGGCAAGCTCCACTTACCCAGGAATTACCAAGTACGTCAGCTAGTATATATATATATATGTATGCACAGAACATGTATACATATATATGCAGAAAAATACATACATATGCACTCATACATACATACACACACACACACACACACACAATTACACGCACAATCCAATATACATTTACACATACATACACAAATAAATACACACATGCATACATATATACAATAGGCTTCTTTCAGTTTCCGTCTACCAAATCGACTCACAATGCTTTGGTCGGCTTGGTGCTTTAGTAGAAGTCACTTGCCTAAGGTGCCAGGCGGTGGGACTGAACCTCAAAACGTAGATAGAAAGCAACCTTGTCCAACAAACACACACTTCACATACAGATATATATGTACATGCAAATATACACACATCTGTGCATATGTGTACATATATATGTGCATACCTATATATATATATATATATATATATATATACATGCATATATACATACATATATGTATATACCATTTGATTCTTTCGTTGTTTGCAAAAAAAATTTGTATTCCATGTTATCGTATTTCATGTTCTTTACATTTTATGACGTCCTGTCATATATGCATATGTAAATACACCATCACCGGCTATCTAGGGGTGGTGGGAGAGAAACAAACACACACAAACATATATATATATATATATACCACAGGCTTCTTTCAGTTTCCATCTACCAAACCCAATCACTGGGCTTTGCTCCGCCTGAAGATATAGTAGAAGACACTTGCCCAAGGTACCATGCAGTGGGACTGAGCACAGAAGCATGTGGTTGGGAAACAAACCACACAGCCATGCCAGCATTTACATTTACATTTACACATACACATACACTTACACATACACACATACATTTACACATACACACATACACACATACATTTACACATACACACATACATTTACACATACACACACACACACACACACACACACACACATGATTGATTGATTGATTGATTCTAGTTTCAGCTCATGAGCTGTGGCCATGCTGGGGCACCGCCATTTATATATTTATATACACACACATATATATATGGGGAGAATTTACAAAAAAATAAACAAAAGGCAAAGACGAGTGTGTAAACAACAACATATACAAATACATATATTATTGCTGCTTTTTTCAACAAATTGTATTCAACAAAATAAATAACAATATTTAACAAAAACGTCTTCAAATGATGGTCTGACCGTCTGCCAAGCAAATGAGAAACA
This sequence comes from Octopus sinensis, assembly GCF_006345805.1. Taxonomy (NCBI): domain Eukaryota; kingdom Metazoa; phylum Mollusca; class Cephalopoda; order Octopoda; family Octopodidae; genus Octopus; species Octopus sinensis. Next base: position 54,712,119 of record NC_042997.1, on the reverse strand, counting down.
GTAATTGAAGTAGGTAGTGAATATGCTTCGAAATAATCATTTAAAGATGATTTTGTTACATGTTGTTATTGTTTTTGTTGAACAAGATTTGATTGGAAAAAAAGCAGCAATAATTGTGCAACAACCCAATATATACATACATACATATACATACATACACAGGCATATACATACATACATGCATATACATAAACATACATGTATATAAACACACACACATATATAAACACACACACACATATATATATAAACACATACACACATATATATAAACACACACACACACACACATATATATAAACACACACATATATAAACACACACATATATATATAAACACACACACATTTACACACATATACATGTGCATATATATATATATATACACATGTGCATATACATATATACACATGTGCATATACATACATACATGTGCATATACATACATACATACATACATAGACACACACTCTCACATATACAACTATACTTATATTCGTATACGCTTTTACCAAAAGCAAAATAGTTACGATAGTTATCAAATATGTTAGGAATCTGAGCTTGAAACAGTATTTTGTGCTCTGTTTTATTGCCTGATCTAACAGACAAACTGTCCTTGAAGTAATCTTGTTCAATTCAAACAGAAAACACTTACCAGATTCATGATGCAACACTAGGGAAGTAATAAAATATCCACACACACATACAGCAGTCTGGTTCCTTTCCCCACCTGAAGGGACCTTCCACAAGCTTCAAGTCTGCTCCTTAGTATGGGGGATCTGACTGTGTCTCACTTCTTGTTGACTAATTGGCTGATGCAAGCACTCGCAGCATGAACATCAGCAGCATTAGTTACAGAAGACACAGAACGTACATGTACGCACTTGCACAGTGCATGTATACACACACACATGTGCACACAAGCACACAGACACACAGATTCAAAAGCATGTGCTTTCACACACAAAGACACACAGACACATACATACACAGACACACATACACACACATGCATCTATGAACAAACACAATGTAATTATGCATACAATTATGCATACGCGCGCGCACACACACACACACAAAATAGATAAAGAAGAGAGATTTCTCAATTAAATTCCACGATTTGCATACTTTTATAAATTAAAATATAGCTAGAATTTATAATATAACACTGTTTGAATATTATTTTGATGATGATGATACAAATAGATACTTTCAGCAACTTTTTAAATGAGAAATAGATCAAAATTATATACATGAAACAAAGTAAGGGAAAGAGATGGGGTTTTCTGAAGCACCCAACTCTTGACATGTCATGTCATCATAGCTTGTAGCTTTGGTTAGAAGAAAATTTACATGTGAGCCAAATATGAACAGATATTTGCGTAATTTTTCACAGACAAACATAACACGACTTGTTACAACTGTTAAGTTTTCTCATTGACATCCTGATCACTTGCACCAATGAAAACTAATATTGATCTTTTCCTTTAGTTGAGCATGTATAAATAACACCAGTGACTCATTCGCTCCCCCCTCCCCCCACCCACTCTCTCAGAGTCCATATAGAAATTTTGTCTTTTTAGAATTTCACTTACTCAAATAGAGAATGTCACCTGTCTATTACTTCTCCATGTTCCCTTCCTTCAGTAAGCTCTTCTTCCAACATCAGCAGGTATATATGCTGTCATATAGCAACAATATGAGGAATAAACTGTAACAGATGACTATGAGTAGAATGAATGAATGACCTAATAGACTCACTCACACAGACAAACCAATCCACATAGGAGAGTAATTAGAATATGTCTGAGAAATTCATAATATATAAACTCATAGAAAGCAGATAGTAAGGGAGTGTGGGCAGCTGTGCTGAATTAGGGATTTGTTCAGTCTGTTACTGATAGAAAAGAACACAATGAAATGATGTGCTGGAACAAGAAAACCTGCAAAAGTTGCTACTACTGAATAATGGAGGCTACAGTCACAATAGTGAAGCCTGCCACACCCTAGAATGACAATAAATGTAGTAAGTGCTGTGTTAAGAGAGCAAACATTAAAATACTCTTACTGAAAAACTCTACAGTTTAGCTCCAGGACAATAAACAACTGTAACAACAAAGTCAATAACAAAATCACAACAAAGCAGGCTCTTTTAACCCACCCAAAATATTGCCAAAAAAAATTCTAGAAATTGATTATATAAATGTCAAAACACTGCCCTTTCTTCACATACATATTACATGAAATTGTCATTATAGTTTATGTGGTTGTTACTGTAACATTGTTACATGTCATTGTAGATCAATTTAAACTTGAAATATATGAGCTAATAAGAACGACCTTCTGCACCCAGACTTGTCAATCCAGTCAATTTAAACTTACCACATGTATGAACTTTCACACAAAAGTGCTGATTGACAACAAAGTAACAAACATTGTTACAGTTATTGGTTTTTCATTACAATTAAGGAAGAAATTTTGAGCCAATGCTTTTCTAAAGTTAAAATTAAAAAGTATAGTTATTAAATTTCAGTTGTTAAACTACGTGAGAAAAGCTACAGTAAAATTTCAGAAATGTATCAAGAACTGAATAATAATTAAGCAACATACTTAAAAGTAAATCATATGAACTAATGCTACATAAATATTACCAGAATTTTAAATGTATAAAGTTTAAGTTGAAAATTCATGTTTAAGTATTGAGAAACATGACTGTTTAAAATCACTTCCTGCTCTTAACTTCAGGAAGAGTCACTTAATGATGACACCTTTAATGAATTTATGGTGAATTGATACTTGAGTCTCCAAAACAATTATTTGTGTTTGTGTGTGTGTATAATATACATACACATATGTACATACCTTCTTATATATGTATATATATACATGCATATATGGGTACAGGACATTAAAAAAATGCAGACACAATGAGAAATGAAAACATAAAAACAAAAACATAGAAGACGAACTTTTTTTTGAACAACGAAAAAACAAACAGAAACGAGACAGGCAACATAAAGAATATTCCCATATATATATATATACACACACACACACACACACACACACACACACACACACACACACACACACACACACACACATAAAATGCATGCATGTGAAACCTTCGTATATTATTTAAAACAAACTAATTAATATTAATTAGTTTTTAAAAGATTTAAAGTTAAAATCTCAGCTATTAATTAACTTGTTTGATGTATATCTGATGTATGTGGTGTGTAAATGTGTATGTGTGTGTGTGTGAATATTATATTACAGAGGCAATGACTAGTGACTGAGACCTTTGGCGATATGCTGTGCTTGAGAAGACCCATCAAGCCAAGTGAAATTGCAGTCGTGGCTGATGCTGGTGTCACATAACTGACACCCAGGCTGGTGGCATGTAAAAAGCACCTTTCGAACATTGAGCCTCATGAAGGCAAAGTGGTTGAGCGCCTTTCAAATGTTGGGCCTCACAGAGGTAATGACCGAGACCTTTGGCATTATGTTGTGCTTGAGAAGAAGACCAATCAAGCCAAGTAAAATCGCAGTTGTGGCAAATACTCCTCCAGTACTGTTCTAACCTTGTCTACAGAATTTATATTTTTCTCAACCAAATCATTTTGAAGACTGTGGAATAAACGATAATCAGATGGGACAATGTCCAGCAAATATGGGGGTGGAGCATCATTTCCCAGTCAAATTGCTCCAGCCATTGGAATGTCATTCTTGCTGTATGTGGCCAAGCATTATCCTTATGGAAGAACACCTTTCGTCTTGAAACCAAAGATGGTCGTTTTCCTTCTAGCGCTGACTTAAGCTGCCCAAGTTATGCACAGTAAATCTCCTTTGTTATTGTTTGGTTTGGGTTGAAAAGTTCAAAGTGGACTAAACCTTTCATATCCCACCAAACAGATAACAACACCCTACTTAGGTGAAGACCTTTAACCTGGACAGCTAGTATTTCTCCTTTCCCTATGCACTGTCTTCAGCACTTGACATTTTTATAGAGAACCCATTTCTCATCACCAGTCACTATTTGATCCAAAAAAGGTTCATTTGTGAGACGACAACAAAGAAGAGCACACATTCACTCTCTGCATGTGATTAGACTCAGAAAGACATGGAGCCTGAACAGCCCCTCCAGCTGGTCAGGTTCCTGTCAAACCGTCAAACCTATATCAGCATGGAAAATGGATGTTAAACAATGATGATAATGATGATGATATATAGTGGATTCTCCAGTCATACATAACAGATGGGTGCTCCACAATTTGTTGCTGAACAACTGCACACATGATTTGTTTCATAGTGATCAAATGTTTGAGTTCTACATTAGCCCACTCCCTTCATCATAAATAAACATTGCCTGAATAGATACAGCTTGTGCTACTTATCAGATGTTAAAGTGATTGCAAAGCAACATGAAATGAAGTGTTTTGTTCAAGAATACAAAGCAATACCCAGTCCAGGAATTGAAACTAGAATCTTGCAATCATGAGTACAATATCCTAACCACAAGGCTATGCGCTTTCATATGTGTGTACACACACACACACACACACACACACACACACACACACACACACACATAAAATGCATGCATGTGAAACCTTCGTATATTATTTAAAACAAACTAATTAATATTAATTAGTTTTTAAAAGATTTAAAGTTAAAATCTCAGCTATTAATTAACTTGTTTGATGTATATCTGATGTATGTGGTGTGTAAATGTGTATGTGTGTGTGTGAATATTATATTACAGAGGCAATGACTAGTGACTGAGACCTTTGGCGATATGCTGTGCTTGAGAAGACCCATCAAGCCAAGTGAAATTGCAGTCGTGGCTGATGCTGGTGTCACATAACTGACACCCAGGCTGGTGGCATGTAAAAAGCACCTTTCGAACATTGAGCCTCATGAAGGCAAAGTGGTTGAGCGCCTTTCAAATGTTGGGCCTCACAGAGGTAATGACCGAGACCTTTGGCATTATGTTGTGCTTGAGAAGAAGACCAATCAAGCCAAGTAAAATCGCAGTTGTGGCAAATACTCCTCCAGTACTGTTCTAACCTTGTCTACAGAATTTATATTTTTCTCAACCAAATCATTTTGAAGACTGTGGAATAAACGATAATCAGATGGGACAATGTCCAGCAAATATGGGGGTGGAGCATCATTCCCAGTCAAATTGCTCCAGCCATTGGAATGTCATTCTTGCTGTATGTGGCCAAGCATTATCCTTATGGAAGAACACCTTTCGTCTTGAAACCAAAGATGGTCGTTTTCCTTCTAGCGCTGACTTAAGCTGCCCAAGTTATGCACAGTAAATCTCCTTTGTTATTGTTTGGTTTGGGTTGAAAAGTTCAAAGTGGACTAAACCTTTCATATCCCACCAAACAGATAACAACACCCTACTTAGGTGAAGACCTTTAACCTGGACAGCTAGTATTTCTCCTTTCCCTATGCACTGTCTTCAGCACTTGACATTTTTATAGAGAACCCATTTCTCATCACCAGTCACTATTTGATCCAAAAAAGGTTCATTTGTGAGACGACAACAAAGAAGAGCACACATTCACTCTCTGCATGTGATTAGACTCAGAAAGACATGGAGCCTGAACAGCCCCTCCAGCTGGTCAGGTTCCTGTCAAACCGTCAAACCTATATCAGCATGGAAAATGGATGTTAAACAATGATGATAATGATGATGATATATAGTGGATTCTCCAGTCATACATAACAGATGGGTGCTCCACAATTTGTTGCTGAACAACTGCACACATGATTTGTTTCATAGTGATCAAATGTTTGAGTTCTACATTAGCCCACTCCCTTCATCATAAATAAACATTGCCTGAATAGATACAGCTTGTGCTACTTATCAGATGTTAAAGTGATTGCAAAGCAACATGAAATGAAGTGTTTTGTTCAAGAATACAAAGCAATACCCAGTCCAGGAATTGAAACTAGAATCTTGCAATCATGAGTACAATATCCTAACCACAAGGCTATGCGCTTTCATATGTGTGTACACACACACACACACACACACACACACACTACTCAAAAATATATGCAGCATTCAATTCTCTCGTTTATATTAACTATTTCAGCCTCTCCTATCCTATACACCCCTACCTACAAATTCACTACACATGCTGAGGGCCCACTTAATTCCCCTATCACCCATTTACTGGCCTTCAGCCACATTCCCAAAGTATCACCCTACCCCTAATTAAGTCTGCCTATATTAGAGTTTTCTATCTCCCACTGTTTTACACTCTCTTCTAGGTGTAAGAGAAGATATCAGTACAGCTGTCCAACTCTCATCCCACTTACCATTTATTTTATTTTTATACTTTTATCATTGCTCCACTTGCTCAATCCATTCATTCCTCTTTTCTCCAGTTTTTAATTTCACACCGCTCTCTCTCTCTCTTTCTCTTTCCCTCTCAGTTATTTTCAAAATACAAGTAGAGTACCTCAAGAGTTATGTGACTTGCATACATGCAGTGAATGCAACACAACGGAGGTTGAAGACCAGTTCAGCGCAGAGAATTAAAAAAAAAAAAACAATTCTAGTGCTGATGCCACAATAAAATCCTATGGCTCAGAATTTTTTCTCCCTCTTTTAGCATGATAAGTTAATTCTATTATGTCACCCAGTCCCAGCTGATTCTTAGGAGACTTTAGCAGAATTCATTCTATTACAAACATTCAGAGCAAGTTCCTAGGATATCCAAACGAGACACTTCTTCATACACTTACCCTTGCACAGAAGTGTTGTTTGTTAGAGAGAACATGAGAAAAAGGTGTCCTAGTAGAAGACAGGTACCAGATATGATAGAGGCCTCTCCTACAAGTAACACTTTGGTAAGTGGCACATATCAGCTGGCATATAATCTTGTTACCTGTTCTCTTCACTTATGATTAGTACATCAGGATTTTAAGGGGCTCACCTACAACCACTGACATCCAGATGAACTACTTTTACAGAGATTGGAATAATAGTTAGCAGTGACTCATGAGTCATGTCCAATCATTTCCTTCTAGCAATGTATGTGCTACATGGTTATTATGAAATATGAAACAATAAAGAAATAACCGATAAATCTACTGGGTAATTATTTTCCTTAGATATCAATGTTGAGCCAAGATATCAATGTTGAACCAAGTGAAATCATAGTCGTGGCCAATGCCAGTGCCACCTTACTGGTACCCATGCCAGTGGCATGTAAAAAGCACCATTCGAGTGTGGCTGATACCAGTGTCACCTAACTTACTACCATGCCAGTGGCACCATGCCGGTGGCATGTACAAAGCACCATTCAAGCATGATCGATGCCAGTGCCACCTGACTGGCTCTCATGCCATTGGCACGTCAAAAACACCCACCACACTCTCAGAGTGGTTAACATTAGGAAGGGTATCCAGCAGTAGAAATCTTGGCAAATCAGATTGGAACCTGGTGCAGCCTCCTGGTTTGCCAGTCCTCAGTCAAAATGTCCAATCCATGGCAGCATGGAAAGCAGATGTCAAACAACAATGATGATGATAGCGATGATCAGCATCCATAGTTTCAGTTCAACCTGGACCTCACTCATCACCTATTAACATGCAGCTGACACATGCTCTCTCACCAAGATACAGATACTTTTGACAACTCAAAACTTTGCTCAGCGAGTGGTGTTTGCACATATATACTGTTGACTCGCTCAACAATTCACTTCTCTTAACTGGATATCAATGACAAAGACTTCTAAATATATTGTCTCATAAACACCCTTCCTCATTCCTCTAAATTCATCTGCTGTCTTTCCTGATCTCTAAACTTCAACAAACACCACCAGTTGATTGAACATACCTTTTGCTCTTTACTGAGGAGAGCTTCTGCATCTGAAGTTTTCATCTATAGTTATTTTAAAGCACCAACCTTTTCTTGGCAAAGATTCACTAATCAACACACTAAGATCCATGGCTCAAATACTTGCTTTCTCCACTCTCTATTCTATCACTACCACAACGGTTTCTCCTACTTTCAACTACTTGACCAACTCAACACATTTATTTTGCCTCTTTTCTTTAACAGTATCTCATCACTCACACTCTGCAATAGTTACTATGTTCAATCCTTACTTCACAGAACATCAACCCTCTGGAAACTCCCTCTGCTCCTTGTTTTCTTGCACACTTCAACTTACAAACTTAACATCAACTGCATTGATCCAAGTTTTCGAGGAGCTGCCAGGTACTCAAAAGTAAACTATACAACACACAAACACACAAGCCAACAAAGGCACCTCTATGTGGTTACTTAAACTGCTAAAAATTACAGCCAAATCTACCTCAAAACATATATTACTTTCTTGAAAAAAAAATTACATTGGATAATGTACACTAAAGAACACTATTCCTAAGAAAACAAAAATATTGAAGGTTTTTATCATCAATCTTCTTGATTATGCATGTATATATATATGGTGAACTAGTGTAAATCTTTTCAACTCTCTAAAGGGAGGTAACTCATTCAAGGAAAGTAATTCAATAGCTGACCTCAGCCATTTTGATGAGTTTGATAAAATGATTAGCTGTCTAAGTACTATGGCCAGTACATGTCTTATGACTGAAACCAGTAAAAATTGATATAAAATAAACTTCGAATAAAGATATGAAAAACATCACAATTTCACTACTGGCTCATTGGACCCTGTCAAACCTTCCAACCCATGCCAGCATGGATGACAGACATTAAATGATGATGATGACAACAACTCCAATTCAAAAGTAAAGAACCTTTGATATTATATAAAGAACACTAACCATAAACGTTCCATACTTTGTCATTTGTGTAAGGAATCAACAAAAAGATATTTTCACTTTAGTGTACAATCCAACTCTTAAATCATATTGAAATTGACAACCACCCAAAACATTAGCCAACAAAGAGTGTAGCAAGCAACAAGATATATTCTTTACAGTGCTGAAAACAAGCCAACTTCCAAAACACACTTCATTATTTCATTCTTATGGAATAATGATTCTATGAAGATTGTGTTCAGAAAAATCCTCATAGTGTCTTAATTTCTGATAAAGATAATAGAACTTTTTCCTTTGATCAAAATCAGTCTCCAACAAAAGATATTTTTGCAGCATTATATCCATTTCCATATATGTTCCTTAGAGGGGAACATATACAGTGCAATTCTTATTCCTTAGCCTTGGTTAAAGTTATTAGTTCTAATCACCCATTAAAAGACAACTTTAATCATGAAAAGTCAATGTTTTGGTTGCTCAGAATTAAAGAGTTCAAGATACAACATTAAGCCAAGATAACATTGAACTGATATAACAAGAATAATACAACAAAGGATAAGCTCAAATGAAACTTCTAGGTACATATAGGTAATATCATGAACAACTCCCACCACTTCAATCACTGGATACCTGCCTAATCTCATTACACTTTGGACAACAAAGCACCAATATAAACTAATGGATATAAAATAAAAACATAGCTTCTTGGTAAAATTCCTTACAGCCACATTCTTATATTCCTGTTCTTGTCACTTATCTTTTCTAATTGTTTATACCACACTATTCTACTAACATTTATAGGCTGTATTACTGGGGTTATGGTTTCTTATAGTTTATTTAGTCTCAAGTCAACCTTGATTTCACAGACCATCTAATTATTTCTTTTTAGACATAGTATATCAAGGACTATATTACCCAATGTAGCTAATACTAAAGCTGATAACTTAAAAACACTAATAATAGTAATTTACTACTGTAGTATACTAGTCGACTAATAATAGGAAAGGCACCATCTGCTTACATCCGATTGCTTTGAGATAAACAATAATTTGATATCAAATGTTCAAAATTACATTTAATGGATAGTTGCTATTCCTTGCAGGTCCAGTTACAATCTAGAGGTTTACTCATTACAGATGCAACAACAACCTTAAAATAAAGGAAAACTTGAAAATCAGTTTGTTGTAATTTAAACAGGTTTTCGTTCTTATTTATTTCTTATTGTTGATAATTTTGTAAAAATATTTCCAAATAATATATTCTCTCTATTTTCTTAAGACAACAAATTATGTTATGAGAGAGTTGTGCAATTATTTTGAGCAGGTTGAGCAAGCATATAAAGGTTTTCATCATTGCCTTAAGGTTTCTAATAAATATGTAGTCCTATTTTAGTTTCTTACTGTATAAAATTTTGGCATTTAAACGTTTCAAATTCCATCAGTTTTCCCTACCTGTAGTTCTCCATATATATCTTCATTATTTTCTGCCTAAAGCCACTAATTTTTGTTGAAGGTACAATTCTTACTAGGATTTGTAATTTATTCATAGCTGTACTATATTTTAAGCAGTAAAAGAGAAACACAAATTTTAAAAAGCCAACCAACTGGGCAGATGTAAGATCCTAATTGAGTATGAATGAAAAATTTATTCACATTCTATAAACTTACCTTATCATCCAGCCTTAGCATAGTTTTCCTATGTGCATCATAGAAAGGGTGCTATTTGTAAATAATGTTTTATAGAATGTATTTAGAAATTAGAGAGGCTTTTGTATTTTCTATCAACAGCCTATCATTTATAGAAATTGGTGATCAAGAGTAATCCTACAAAACTAAGAATTAGTGGACCTAAATGAAGTTTTGTTCATCTTCTTTCTCTGATTAATGTACATCTCTACTTTATTTCTTGTACACAACATTTTTGTAAAGATTGTTGTTTATAGCCCCAGGCCAATCATAACTGAGCAGATCTATGATAAAAGGTATCTAATTTTGAGCCCATCATTTTTAAGAAAGAGTTCATCTAGAACTATACTATCCAATGTAATCTTCCATTTTCAAGATGGCAGGATGTGATTTGAGGGAGGTTTGGCTGCTATTTCTCACAACTCAAGTAATTAGGTAGCAGTTTATCATTGTGAACGCTAAATAAGCAAGCAGATATGATATCAGACTTTAACTTGAGATATAGTTTAGTGTCCTGTAACTGCGTTTTGTAGCTCTACTGAAGTCACTCAAGTGTTTATCAATTTATCAATCCTTATTTGAACATATTAGCTTGTTGTAGACTGTCATCTGCTTCAGATGAACCACAAGTAGTATCATGCTTAAATGCTATGAAAGGAAAATTGCTTTTTTTCATTTAAATGTTATTGAATTTTACACTTATTTCACAAAGTATAACTGAATTATTAAAAAAATATGAATGAGTCAGTTGATAAGGTATTGGAAACCAAATATTTCATCAGTTCATGACCAAGATAATGCTATTTTCTTCAGCTCCAAGATATATGTAAATAAGTACCAGAATTTCCCAGAAAGTTACCCATAATATACAATGAAGTGATTTGTTTTCCAACTGTGTTTCTGAAAAAATAGACTTAATTCCCCTTCATGACTTGATGTGGCAAATTAATTAAGATATACTTTGATGATTATTGTCCATTTTATTTGTTTAATAATTTTTCTTTGTATGTATTTTTATCTCTAATTATGGATTTACTCCTCAAGGTAAGTTATTCTACTCTTAGGTTAGATGAAATGATTTGGCAACCATTCCACCAGCCTCATCTGACAAGCTGTCACTGAACAAATAAACAAAAATCTTGGCCACAAAATCAATAAACAACATTCCACATATTCATTACAAATAATATAAATAAAGTATTATGGTTTCTATTTCAAAATCATGTGAACATAGACTCATTTACAAATAATCCTTCCAAATAAAATTAGTTCCTCTTCTTCAATGAAAACATCTAATTGCATATATTTAAATATTTGTAAAGAATATTTACTTAAACTAGAAGTAAATACAATTTTTTAAAAATCCATTTATTTACATTCAACTTCTTATAACTACAAAGAATTTTTTTTTCTTTGAGATATTTTCAATACTGACCTTAAATACTAAAGAAAAGAAATTTAGTTGTCTAGGAGACAACACCATTTGATGTACATATTTAACTTCAATTGATCAATATTAACTTCACTAATTTCATTCATTCCCCCATCACTTATCCAAGATGAAACAGGTTGTTGTTGTTTAGTCCCAGGTTAACACTGATTGAGCAGCACACAATCAAGGCATTCAAGCATTGACCAGCCTGTCTTTGTGTGTATGTATGTAAACTAGTTTGATAAACACACATATATGACTACACTGAAGGAAATTTAGCTGCTATTCCTAGTAGATCCAGAAACTGCACAGAAGAAGCTCACCTATTCTGAGTTGCAATCAAATAAATTATAAAATATAATTTATTGTAATTTAAGCAGCTTTCTTTATTTTACTTCTTAATTATTCTGCTGATATATTCCCACAAAAATTAATATTTTGGGGCTCTCTTAAAATATCTGAAAATCTGAAAACCAGTTTCCTGTGACAAATATTTATGCACCACCTTAAGAAACAAATAAAGCTTCCCAATTTTCTAGTTTAAAAAACAAAAGTTAGCTAAATGTCCATTTATAAAATATTTCCATTGATTAAGTCAGTTTTTTCAAAAAAATTATTTTCTAATTTCTTCTTCCTTACTTGCTGTGTTGGTGCCAGTAACTTTATCTCACCATGTTTATTACATCACTGCATTAGTGAAGCAACTAAGTCCATTTAAAGTAATAAGAAAACTAAATATAAAATGTATCACTGAACTCTTTTAGTCATCATTTCAATTCTGTTGGAAGTATGTTGAGCAAAAAACTAAATTACAATCACAAATCAAGAGCAATCCATCCCTAATATACTGTAATCCCAAAATATTGTTTTGTTTCATCCATTACTATAATTAGAGGCAAAATTATTGTTGACTATCTTAAAGTATCCTACCTTTGTTGAGCATACCTGTATAAAGGTGAACAGCAATCAAGACATTTTATATTTAGAGTAAATTGTAATAATTACCAGCAAAGATCAAAACAATTCCAGACTTTCCAGAAATGAACTATAGTTATTGACACTTGACCAAACTTTTGTCTTGCAAATATCAGTATTTCTGCATAATACTGAAGACTCTCACTAATATTCAGCTAGGTTTCTTACACTTACTCTATTAATGTCAATAGATAACATAATGATTTGCTCAGAGTCTATAGACAACTAGACGATTTACATGACAATTTGCTTGAAATCCAAGTCTTCTACTAGTCTACTTTACTATTTCTTTCACCCATAAAATCTGACATGAGAACCACACATTCTACAATTATACTTCCTCAATAGCACAACCCATAAAAAGTATAGGAGAAATACTTCTGATGACTTCTATCCTTCTCTGGAACATGCTTTTCTGAAATCCATGTACAACAAATAAAATGGAAAACAGACGTATGTACCATGCAGATATTGTAAGCAAGGTTAATAAAATTCCTTGCAGATTTTACTGAAGTTAATGATAACTTAATTATACTAATAATAGTAATTCACTACCATAATCCTCTTGTGAACTAATTAACAGGAAATGACAACATCTGCTCATCTATTTACTTTAGCATAAATAATAATTTGATATAAAACATGGTGTATTTGAAAAGCAAGTAGTAACATAGATCAAAATATTTAGGAAATTTGAATTCATACATTCCTAGGTTAATAAGACAAATAGATTTCCATAACCTATTGTTATAGGACAAACAGTTCTCTCTAAAAAAAAGAAAAAAGATGAATATGGATCCTTAGTAGAAAAATGTTGAGAAGCATTGAGTGAAAGATAGTACAAGAAACAAGATGCAAATAATATAAACACAGTTAGAATAATTGTATTAATGAGGTTTTTTGGCAGCAGAAAATTGGTAGAGCAAGCAGAATATTTTGAAACACACTGCCAACCAATTTGGCAGTATTTGAATGGACTACGATTTTAATAGAAGGATGTGTAAAATATAACTAGTTTACCTACATCCTCACGGATTCTCTTATACAGGTTGAAAAATATCACTTAAAACATTTTTCTAAGATTGTGTTGTCATTACCAGTTACACAAAAGCTTTAATATATTTGATTACAAAAATGGATATAGACAGCAAATGTTATAACAGAAAATGATTTCATTTTGAAATAAAAGAATTTGATGAAAAAAAAAATAGATTTGACAAAAGTAACTGAATTTAAAATTGTCAACTAATCATATGTTCCTATCTACTGGCCATCCATTCATATGCTCCCAGCCATTTAATGTTATATGAAATAGTCATTCTTTCTCATCAAGTTTATTCTGTCTAATGAACTGGTCAGACATAAAGTAAACTTCAGAATAAGAGAAAATTGGATCAACCAAAATAAATTATTATGCTCTACAATGGTTTCAAGTACTTTTTTCTACCACTTTTTAATACTAACATATATATAATATAATATAAGGAAAATGGAGAGTTTGAACACGGAAAAAAAATCAATTTATCGGTGTAATAGTCAATTTCATATTACTTTCATATGCTTCAATTTCTTACCTTCATTCATATTTTGCAATTAAGATTGCATTATGCATTTAAAAGGTAAAAATCTCATCAGGGCAAAAAGTGACAAAAACTCATCCCCATCCTAATAGTTGGAGAGTTGGTAAAAATCTTATCAGGGCAAAAATTGACAAAATTTCATCCCCATCATAATGGATAGAGTGTTGCAACTCTCCATCCATTAGGATGGGGATGAATTTTTGTCAAATTTTGCCCTGATGAGATTTTTACCTTTTAAATGCATAATACAATCTTAATTGCAAAATATGAATGAAGGTAAGCAATTGAAACGTACGTAGGCGATATGAAATTGACTATTACATAAATAAATCAATTTTTTTTCTGTGTTTAAACTCTCCATTTTCTTTATATTATATCATTAAAATTCTGTTCTCCTATATCGAATAGATGAAAACTTCTATAACAACTACTGGAACTTCAAGAGTGTTAACATTAATACTAATACAAATTAATGAATTCCAAGTATATTAATCAATGTGGAGCTAAATCGGTGTACGCTTGGATAAAATACATCCCTGTGAAAGAGCAACCTCTTTCCATTCTATACACACACATAATTTTAATTTTAAAAATAAAAGAGTACTCAGTAAAAGTTGTGGAGTATTTGTTCAAGGCTAGTGATTCACTTCATAGCTATCCAGAGGCAATCTTTCAGGTAACTTCTTCAGGTGACTACTACCAAGATACATTTCACCATGTCATGCTAGAACTTTCCGTCTTCATTTGCCTTTGATGAGTCCTTAATTTCATGTGGGCCTCTACCAATAACATCAGAGTGCAGAAGTCTCTAAATATAACATCTCATATGGCCTGATAGCAGTTGCCAGCAAAGCTGACTTTATGCTGAACAACAATATTAGAGATGGACAAAATGTGCCCATAAATCTTTTTAGCTCTATCCTCATACTATGAAATGCTTTGAGCTCTCATGAGAAGCCTGGTGTATGTACCATCAATGCAATTTTCATCAAAGTTCAGGTTTTGGCTACATAGAGGAGAATGCTATCTACACACATCCTGAAGAAGTCAATCTTTATTGACTTAGAAATACTTGATTGCCAAAGGTTGTGAACCTTGTTACAAGACACTCCAGATTCATTCTTTATTTGTCAGGAAGTCTTTCTTATTGTCAGTAACATACAACCCAAGGTACTTCAAGTCACTAACCTACTTGAGTTGTTTGCCATCATTGGTGACAGATGACTTTCATCCTCATTGGTCATGTAGTCATTCTCTGCATTGAAAAACATATTATGCTGCTGATCTAGTCCTTACAACTTACCAACTGTGTGATACACAAGACCTGATATCATCCTTTGAGATTGGCGCAGTCAAGCCCAGTTGAAGAAACACAAACATATATATTCTAGATATCTGTAATTATATGTCTAGCAGTATTTATATATCTATATGTACACACACACACACACACACACACAATGATATACACATATACATATCTCTACACATGCATGCTGCCCACATATATGTGATGGGGAAGAGTAAAAAAAATTCACTAAATTTTAGTGAGCACTACAGTATCATCCTAGTATCTCTGACATGAAATCATTCCAGTGACACACACAAAAAGACATATAACCTGAAAAAAAATTTTACTGAAGATTCAAAAAGAGAAAACAGTTTAAAATCCTGTGCAAACACAAATGTACACACATGAAATCTGCATTTTGACATGTACACAAAAACAGAATTCATTTATTTTAGAATTTTTAGTTGTTATCAAACATTAGTTATAATATTCTCCAATTTGGAATGTAGGGTTTTAAACTCATACAAAATGTTATTTTGCATTAATATTTTTTTCCCCAGTTACATCTTTGTACATGTAGGAATTGGGAATTACCTAACTAGCCAGTGAGGCAACAACAGTTATATAACATCTTCAGCTACACGGCAAATGAAAAGAAAAATGAAGCGCAAAATATAATGAAATATATAACAGGGAAGAATATATAGCAAAGGTCAAATATTAAAAATTATTTTGCATTAATTTGGCTGGCAAATGTAAAATGTAATGGTCCAAAGGTCACACCTGTACAACTATACACTTATGGAAACTCTGCATGTTTTTCCCATATATTTTTTATAATACAAATATATATTAAAAGATATATATATATATATATTACATATATTTTCCATATTCCAATAAGACAGCTTAATTTTGATAAGAAGAGAAGCAGGTGAGGTCAAGAGAATCAATGCTATTTTATAAACTGTATTATTATATTACAGTAACAGTAAAGCACTGGGAGTGATTTCATTAACAACTATCTTCCAAAAGTTGTGGTCATGTGTCTAGGTTGGAAAATTACCTCATATGGCAAGAAAGACAGAATTGATCTCAAAAGCAGTTTTGCTCAAAACAAAAAAATATAATATTGCTATTTAGCTTCATCTTTCCATACCTGCCAATTCATTAGACAGACATAGACAGACAGACATAGACAGAAACAGACAGAGAGACAGTTATAAATATATACGTAGATACAGATAGATAGATATAAATAGATACATAGATATAGATAGATAGATATAAATAAATATGTAGATATGGATAGATAGATATAAATAGATACGTAGATATAGATAGATAGATATAAATAGATATGTAGATATAGATAGATAGATATAAATAGATACATAGATATAGATAGATCGATATAAATAGATACATAGATATAGATAGATAGATATAAATAAATATGTAGATATGGATAGATAGATATAAATAAATATGTAGATATGGATAGATAGATATAAATAGATACGTAGATATAGATAGATAGATATAAATAGATACGGAGATATAGATAGATAGATATAAATATATACATAGATATAGATAGATCGATATAAATAGATACATAGATATAGATAGATTTTATATATAGAGATATATATAAATAGATACGTAGATATAGATAGATAGATATAAATAGATACGTAGATATGGATAGATAGATATAAATAGATACATAAATATAGATAGATATAAATAGATACATAGATAAAGATAGATATATATAAATAGCTATGTAGATACAGATAACTTTATTGGCCACACAGGGCTGAACACAGAGAGGACAAATACAAAAGTAGAGCTTTTCTTTTAGAAAATGAAAAATAAAAATGAAAAAGAAAGAGAAAAAAAAGTAAAATTCTAATCAAAAGGGATTGGGGGGGGGGGCAATCAAAAGGGATCGTGTATCACAGAAGAAATTTTTTAAATTTAAGAAGCAAGATTGGGTTTATCCATGGAAAGAAAAGCAGACAAATTACAAATCCTTTCAGATAGATGGCCCTGCTCAATTTGTAGAAAAGGCATAAGTAGAAACTCCATATGATGTACCCAGTGTAAGGTATGGACACATAAGAGGTGCAGCAATGTCAGACGAAGATAGGTAACAGGGAAGATAGTTTTTATGTGTGGAAGGTGCACATGTGCAATAAACACCAAAAATATACAGGAAACAGATTCCATCACATGCCAGGAGGGAAAATTAGAAGTAGTTGATAGCTTCCATTACCTAGGTGACCAAGTCAGTAGCAAGGGTGGATGCTCTAAGAGTATAGCTGCTAGAATAAGAATAAGCTAGGCAAAGTTCAGAGAGCTCCTACGTCTGCTGATAATGAAGGGCCTCTCACTCAGAGTGAAAGGCAGACTGTATGATGCCTGTGTGCAAATGGCCATGCTACACGACAGTGAAAGAAGGGCCATGACTGCTGAGGACATACATAGTTTTGTAAAAAATGAAGCTGGTATGCTCCGCTGGATGTGTAATGTCAGTGTGCATGCACAACAGTCTAAACATCCTGAGAGAAAAGTTAGACATAAGATGCATCAGATGTAGTGTGCAAGAGGGATGACTGCACTTGTATGATCATGTAATACATATGGATGAGGACAGCTGTGTGAAGAAGTGTTGCATTCTAACGGTGGAGGAAACTTGTGGAAGAGGAAGACCCAGAAAGACATGGAATGAGGTGGTAAAGCACAATCTTTGAATGTTGGGCCCAGTGGAGGCAATGGCAAGCAACCAAGACCTTTGGTGATATGCTGTGCTTGAAAACACCTGGCAAGCCAAGTGAGATCGTAGTCA
The DNA here is from genome assembly GCF_006345805.1 of Octopus sinensis. Lineage (NCBI taxonomy): Eukaryota > Metazoa > Mollusca > Cephalopoda > Octopoda > Octopodidae > Octopus > Octopus sinensis. Next base: position 54,693,485 of record NC_042997.1, on the reverse strand, counting down.
CGGCTGATGCCAGTGTTGCATAACTGGTTTAAAAACACCCTTCAATCATTGGGCGATATGCTGTGCTTGTGAAAACCTGTTGAACCAAGTGAGATCATAGTCATGGCCAATGCCAGTGCCGTCTGACTGGCATGTAAAAAGCACCATTTAAGCGTTGAGCCTCATGGAGACAGTGACAGGTGACCAAGAACCTTGACAATATACCACACTTGTGTTGACCTGTCAAGTCAAGTGATACCATAATCATGGTCAGTGCCAGTAGCATGTAAAAAATATCCACTACATTCTCAGAGTGGTTGGCGTTAGTAAGGGCATCCAGCCATAGAAACCTAGCCAAATCAGACTGGAACCTGGTGCACCCCCCCTCCCAGCTCACTAGTTTTCAGTCAAACTGTCCAACCCACACCAGCATGGAAAGCAGATGATGATAATGATGATGATAATGAAGTAAAATGATAATATATTGGATAAGAAGTAGAAAGAGTCGAGAAAATTTTCTAAGTTCAGGTACAATGGGGGATATAAAACAAACATATAATTTGAATTATTAAATAAAGCAAAAATGAAAGGCTTTAAATTATAGATTTAAAGTGTGGAAGTTATGTACACATATTCAATGACTGAAACAAAACACTACTCGTGCAAGTTGTGCTAAAAGGAGAGTCTAAAGTCAAAAGTAGAAATCCAACTGAAATGGATTTTCTAAGTAAGCATAAAATGGGCTCAGGACAGAAGTAAAATGATACTGGATAAGAAGTAGAAAGAGTCAGGAAAATTTTCTAAGTTCAGGTATACTGGGGGATGTTAATTGCAAATATTTTCCTTAGCACATAAATTTGCAACACTGGCAAGAGCAGGATGTCTGGCATGAATTAAGAAAGCTAGCACTTCTACCAAGGTAGATGTACATGAAAAAAATAAAATGTAGATACATTTTCAACATAAATAAACCAGCAAAAATAACCAAGCAATGACTCAAAGTAGAACATAGCTGTATACTAATACTGAGGGGAACTATTTAAAACTAGAAAAAATATATATAAAAGCTTCTAGGATACTGCCAAAATATAGAGGCATTACAGCAAAACAGTGCTTCCTTTTATAAATTGTAACTTACATTGTTTTGCTGATACGTTAACCCTAACTTGAGTATACATATATATATACACAAACACACACATATATATATAGACATGTATACCTATATTCATATAAATACATATATATATGTATACCTATATTCATATAAATACATATATATATGTATACCTATATTCATATAAATACATATATATATGTATACCTATATTCATATAAATACATATATATATGTATACCTATATTCATATAAATACATATATATATGTATACCTATATTCATATAAATACATATATATATGTATACCTATATTCATATAAATACATATATATATGTATACCTATATTCATAAATACATATATATATGTATACCTATATTCATATAAATACATTATATATATGTATACCTATATTCATATAAATACATATATATATGTATACCTATATTCATATAAATACATATATATGTATACCTATATTCATATAAATACATATATATATGTATACCTATATTCATATAAATAATATATATATGTATACCTATATTCATATAAATACATATATATATGTATACCTATATTCATATAAATACATATATATATGTATACCTATATTCATATAAATCATATATATACATACATTCATATAAATACATATATATACCTATATTCATATAAATACATATATATACCTATATTCATATAAATACATATATATACCTATATTCATATAAATACATATATATACCTATATTCATATAAATACATATATATACATATATATACATATATATACATATATATACCTATATTCATATAAATATATATATACATACATATATATACATATATATACATATATTCATATAAATCATATATATACATACTTCATATAAATACATATATATAATACATATATACATATATATACATATATATACATATATTCATATAAATACATATATATACATATATTCATATAAATACATATATATACATATATTCTATAAATACATATATAACATACATTCATATATACATATATATACCTATATTCATATAATACATATATATACATATATATACCTATATTCATATAATACATACATATATAAATACATATATACATATATATACATATATATACATACATTCATATAAATACATATATATACATACATTCATATAAATACATATATATACATACATTCATATAAATACATATATATACATACATTCATATAAATACATATATATACATACATTCATATAAATACATATATATACATACATTCATATAAATACATATATATACATACATACATTCATATAAATACAATATATACATACATACATTCATATAATACATATATATACATACATTCAATAAATACATATATATACATACATTCAATAAATACATATATATACATACATTCATATAAATAATATATATACATACATTCATATATAAATACATATATATACATACTTCATATAAATACAATATATACATACATACATTCATATAAATACATATATATACATACTTCATATAAATACATACATATATATATACATACTTCATATAAATACATATATATACATACATTCATATAAATACATATATATACATACATCATATAAATACATATATATACATACATTCATATAAATCATATATATACATACATTCATATAAATAATATATATATACATACATATATATACATATATATACATACATTCATATAAATACATATATATACATACATTCATATAATACATATATATACATACATTCATATAAATACATATAATACATACATTCATATATAAATACATATATATACATACATTCATATAAATACATATATATACATACATATACATATATATACATACATACATTCATATAATACATACATTCATATAATACATACATTCATATAATACATACATTCATATAAATACATACATATATATAAATACATACATATATATAAATACATACATATATATAAATACATACATATATATAAATACATACATATATATAAATACATACATATATATAAATACATACATATATATAAATACATACATATATATAAATACATACATATATATATAAATACATACATATATATATAAATACATACATATATATATAAATACATACATATATATAAATACATACATATATATAAATACATACATATATATAAATACATACATATATATAAATACATACATATATATATATATATATATATATATATAGGTAAACAGTAAAAATAATTACAGACATGGACAAGAACATGAAACACCACAGAGACGACACAAGAACCACAGGACGGGACATTCGAAGCCCTCAGTCATCAGTCAAGAACCAGATCATCTTAGCAATTTCGGCTGATTAATCTTGAGATTGCTCCGATATGGCCAGCCCGCCAAGGGAAATCTATATATGCCCCTCCTTATTTCTTCTGTCCCTCCACCTCTACCTCTCTCTCTTCTCTCCCCACGTGACCGGTGTTCAGCCAAGCCTGATCTTTCTTTCTTGGTTTAGCCGTCATCTGTGCAACTTCTATATTCCTACCTGTACCTGTGAAATCCTGTAGCCCTGCGATAAGGCTTTATTTCCACACATGCCAGCTTAATTTACTTCATCCTTACTTGAAAGATACCTGTTATGTCCTGTTATTTGTATTTGCGTAACATTCTCTGTTTTTTTCCTGTCCTTGTTTTTGTATATATTTGCTGCTTTCTTCCAAGGAATCTAAGGCTCTTAGCTTAGTTTTTCCTTGGAGCTGGCCAGATTGGAGCAATCTTGAGTACAACCAGCCAAAATTGCAAATATAATCTGGAACTCAACTGAGGAAAGAAAACTTCAAATGACTGGTCCTTGTTTTCTTTGTATCGTCTATCTGGATGTTTTGCTGTCCCTTTTTTGTATCAACTAACTGTCTGGATGCTTTGCGTTCAGATCCCACTATGTATTTTATATATATACCTTTGTGATATGCAAAAGAGGAAAACTAAATCACAACATTCTCCATGTGCTCAATATGTTTGGTCAGACCAACTTACCAAGGTTCAATCCAAAAGACAGTGATATAATAACAATAAATAAAATATAAACAAAAGTTGAACAGCTCATCTTCACAATACTGAACACTGTATGGGAGTGTTATAATACGCCCTCAGTATAAAGTAGAAACTAAATTTATAATGAAGTATTGTGATAAGAAATTTATTCAATCAACAAACCAAAATTTGAACACAGAATCTGGAGGAACTCAATTACTCAGCAACAAATTCATAAACCAATATTAGGTATTTATAGGCTGGGGTCTTATTACACACAGATCTTACATACTAGAATAGCTAAGGTAAATTTTGTTTGAACAACTGGTTTTACAATTGGATATCTTTCTTATCGCTAACCAACTGTCCGTAAAAGAACCAATACCTTTCTCATTTAGAAAACTGAAGCAAGGAAGTTATGTAACTCACATGAACTCATAGTATTAACATATAAAATCCTGATCATGTGTGTTAATAGATCTAGCTTTTAACTTCACAGGCATTGTGTTTCATTGAGGATTAATAAATTAAAATATTAGTCAAGTACTCAGGTCAATTAAAATTCCAATAAAGCATCCTCTGTGTGAATTAAATCATAATACTTAATACTTACTTAAAAACATTAATGATTTTAATAGGCATCTCGGTCAACACTATATTGTTTTTCTTGATATTCAAGGAAATATGATATGAGAACTGAGGAGGATCTAAGGCACCTGAAGTTTTGAGATGCGACTGATGTAAACATTTGCAACATACATTTCAAAAAACCAACCAAACATCTCATCAACCAATCTGGCAAGTACTCAAGACAGATTTCATTCTCACCAGGAAATAGGATAGACAGACCTTTGTAAATACCAAAACTTTTCCTGGTGGAGAATGTACTACTTAACACAGGTAATACTTCAGAGTTAGGGTTAGGTAGTCACAAAAAAAACAAGTTAATATGGAGAGGGAAGGAATGGTAGCTTAAAAAAACCTGCAGTTGGTTATAGGCTGAATGAAATTTTAATTGCCATGAATGACTGTAGAAGGATTTAGATATCCGTAACATAGTTGAAAGTTAGGAATCCAAAGAAATAATTTCCTTAGGGTTACTGATCAGATGCGCAAAGCCCCAATCAAACCAAAGGCAATGTTGTGACAAAATGATATGGTGAATAGGGCTGTAAAAGCCAAGAACAGGCTTCAAAGACCTGGAAGGAAGCGGATATTAGAAAGCATTATCAAGTAGCTAGAACAGCAGCTAGGCAACAAGTATATTTAGATAAGGAAAAGGCAGAAAGGAAGAGATTTGCACATGTTCTGCAACATGTAGGTCAGTGGCATGAAGTGTTCAGGATTTCAAGACAGTGATAGAGAGAACCAAGATGTTATGGAAAGAAGTGTATTTGCAATGATAAAAGCATGTGTACCATTGCTGTAGAAGACAAAGTACAAGGAAGTGCTATTGTGGAAGGCTATGAAATGTGGTGTGTGCATGAGATAAAGAAGGGCTACATCATACCTACAGAAAGTCTGACAATTCAAGTTGACAACAGTGCATTAGCTAACGTGATCAAAGCTATAAAGGTACAGAAAGTGCTTGTCCATTAGAGATAGTCGCGATAAAGCTCAACATATCTGGTATATCTCAATAAACTCATTGGTGCTAGGAAGGGCATCCAACCATAGAAACCATGCAAAGGCAAAGATTGGAGCATGACAAACTCCTCCAACTAATCAGATCTTGCCAAACAAACCAAGCTGTGCCAGCAAGGAAAATGGATGTTAAATGATGATGATGAGAACATTTATGATGATGGTAGCAGAGGTGGCTACCCTGGAGTGGAAATAAACTCCAGGTGAACTGGGCTTATAAAACCATTTTAGTTCTTATGCATTGCATTTCTATTACTTATGCTCTTGAGAGTTTTCATCTTATTTTCTCTCTCTATCTTCTATTATTCAAGTCATGTAAGTTTTAACTGATAGTATCTATTTTCAGCTAGGTAAGTTTAAAGCAAACAGAATATAGTGCCTTGCTTAAGGGTACAGTACAGGGTTTAAAACTGGTTATTAAATTATATATCTAATACCTTAACTATTAATTTGCTATACATCTCAAGAAAACAACATTTCTGTGTTATTTCTTTTTCTTTAATTATACTAAATTCTATTTATTTAGATTTTCTGTTAAAAGAATAATAAACACAACATTTTGAAGAAAACAAATAATTAAGATGAAAGATTATTTTTAGACTGGCATCAACAAGCCATAACTATTTTAGGGAAGAGAACTTAAGAACGTCTCTAGTAACTTGGATCTTATTAGATTCATCAGTGTTATATCTAACAACTAGTGGATACAAGTAGGGAATAAACAGCAAATGGATTTTGGTGGATATTTATTTTTTTACAGAAAGAAAATACATCACTTTTTTTTTTCTTTTTAACTATGTATATTATGAAATTCTGGCTGGCTTTTAACAGCTAAATTCCAACCCTTCTGCTTTCCATTGGTGGAATTTTAAATGTTATAGAACAAGTATTATTTGAAGCTTAGAGTAGAGGTAGGTAGAAAAAGTAGAATGTGGACCAAATATTTTTTTGTTTTTAGTTTCATTTTCTGTTTTTGTTCAAGTTACATACAAACTAAGATTTCCTGATAAAATAAGAACTAATGACATTCTCAAGTCCTTTCAATCAACTGTAGCACTTTTTTTACAAAAACTGTCCGTTTGCTAAGTTAAAACAAATCCAAATATATCTGAAGCTAATTTTCACGGTAAAGCCATAGATAATGTTTCTTCACCTAAGACACCAAGCTTAAATGCATGTAAGCAATTAAATCAATACCAGTTATCTCCTGATGAAATAACTATCTCACAAATAGTCCTTATAATGCCCCCGCTACCCATGAAGGATGAAATAGAAAGTTAATCCAGCCAAATAACCATTTGCAACAATGATATTGTAAATCATTAAGTTTTAAGCGCAACTTGGTGGCATTGACCAAGTTTCCATAACATGAAAAAGCAAGCATATTTAACACAAGTGATGTAATAAAATGAATCACATAAATGAAAAGTTTGTAATTAACTTATGTAACACATTGTGAAAACCTCCCTACTTTGGAGTCAATCTTACAACACGAGTTTTCCAAACCATCGCAGCAATGCATAAGTCTTCTATAACATGCTTTGATGCTAACTTCATTAGAATTACTTACCTTTGACAGTTAATAGACATTTCCCATAAATAATTATTTTCTAAAATAATAAATGAATACAAAATACTTCTAATGAATTTTACATGGTTGACATTAAAATCTCATTCAACTCCGCTCTCTGTCTGTAAGCATCTGTCTGTCTGCATGTGTGTGTGTGTGTATACATACATATATATATATATATATATATATATATATGTATACATACATATATACATACATATCTAGCTCTCTCTCTCTCTCTCTATATATATATATATTATATATATATATATATATATAATATATATATATATACACACACACACACACACACACACACACACACACACACACACACACACACACACAGTTAGCTCTATATATGCACATATATATATAGGGTGCAATGGGTAAATTATTGCCATTTTATACTTTTAAATTCGCGCATGTGTATTTTTTGTTTTTAATTTGTCGACTACACAGTATAGTAGGATCTGTTGGGCACCATCTGTAAAAAAGACAGCACTATGATGCAATTCGCTCCAGAAATTTGGAAATACAAGAAATTTGGAAATGATATGCTTTATTGCTTAGCATTCGCGTCAGAAGCTCCAATACGAACATGTCAGAGTGCTTGGGTGTCAATCTGTCAACAGTACAATCTGCGGACATGTACCCAGAGTGACAAAAATCAACTATCCAGTCAGCATCATGATGTTTGGAGCAATCACTAGTGATGGTGACGTTCTGCTTCCATTCATCTTCCCACACTGCCTCAGACTCAACATGGAGGCTTACAGCAAGTGCCTGGAGGAGGTTGTGCTGCCCTGGGTCAAAAGGGTGACAGCTGGAAGACCCTGTGTTTGACAACAGGACTCTGCATCATGTCACACAAGCAGGAGAACCCAGTCATGGCTGTTAGACAATTTCTGTGACCACATCACTCCTAACATCTGGCCACCTGACTCCCCAGACAGCAACTCCTTTGATTATTGTGTGGGGCGTAGTTGAGCAAGAGACCAACAAAACTCCCTGTAAAACGAGAGATGAATTGAAGGCAAGGATACCGTCCAGAAGAGTTGCAGGAGATTCCAAAGTCATCTGGAGGTCATGGTTGAAGCCAGTGGCAATTTTATTGAATAAATTTACTCTTTAGAATTTCAAGATATTTTTATGTAATTTTGGTAAATATATCTGTTAAAATGAGCTGTCAGTGTTGTTTTCATTTTTGTGTAATTTAGACGACAGTTTATGCACCGCACCCTGTATATATATATATATATATATATACACACACACACACACACATCCATATTAATGGATCATGTAATCTGTATGGACAACCCCATCTGCCAAGCATAATTCTCTTTTCACATGTGCTCCTCAGAATCACTGTAAAGACCAATTGAAGTGCACCTTTCCTGCTTGCATAATTCCTTGAAAGGTGTGATAAAGAGTTACCTACAACACTGTATAACAATTTTAAGCTGAATGCACCAAGCAAAATGTAATGGAAGAGTTACTCATCATAACTGCCAAATTCAGTCACTAAATACCAACTATGTAGCTCTTTACTATGTCCAGTTTGTTTATAGATTTGACATTTTTGTATTGGTCTTGTGATATATCATGAACTCATAAGGGACATGGTAGAACTGAAGATGAAGGAGGGCATCATTGTTGAATCAACAAACAGTATATTATACATGCATACATTCACACACAAATAAATAAATAAATATAAGAATGACTGCAGAAGCGGGCTTGGCAGTGTGAGAAAGATGGGCTGTACCAAGATTTAAGACTTTAAGATATTATATCCATTTTAAAGACCATGGAGTGTGCAGTCATAAAAATTACTTGCTACATTAAACAGCTTAAAAGGGACTACACAGAAGCCTCTTTTTTTAGCTTGAAAAATAGTTGCTTTTTTTTCTATTAATTTAGGATTGGTTTTCATGTGAAAAATGAATTTCTTTAACAGAACATACGAACACTATCTCATGAAATCAGTTTATGCTTTGTTTGTTTGTTTCATTCTTTTTTTTCTTTCTTGAATATAATTACAACTCAAGCTTAGTTCAATATAAACAGTGTAATGCCAGGAATTAATCCCCTTACTGAATTTGTAAATGTTATGAGAAACTGTTAATATATGAAACATCCTGTGGTACATAATATTTTGATAGTTTCGAACATTTGCACCATATGTTGTAAGTAAAGTTGCAAAGTGCTTTAATAATACGGTGAGAAAAACGAAAACATTTATTTTAAACAAATCCAAGAAAAAGGAAAAGATATAAGATAGACTTGACAAGAAAGGAACAAACTAAAATAAACAGTCGCATTTAATTCTCAGGTGGACTTATGTGTTTGTTTTACCCCTTCCTTTCTAAGAGATGAGGAAAAATCTAAATTACTATAGCAACATTATTTAGTTGATAGAATATTTAGTTCAGTAAGAGAAAAATGTTAGTTTCATCAATACAAGTTATATTTTAGATCAAATATATCTCAACTTACCAAAATTTGTTTATATATGATGATGTTAAAATCTTAACACATGTTTAATCAAAAATGATTGTGTTACAATAAAACATAAAGAAGGACCTCTGTATGAAGTCACACAGTTATAAAAAGAAAAGAAAATTAAATGACATAAAAAGAAAAATTCACTGCTCTAAAAAATAATGTTAATTTAGGCACAAGGCCAGCAATATAAAATGTGAGTGGGAAAGTCGTCAATACCATCAACTACAATACTTGTCTCATATGTTACTTGAGAAATCTGAGAGAGATGAAAGGTAAGCTGACCCAGGGGAATTGTGTGCAGAACAAAAAGCTGGGAGAACTACTGCAAAGTATTTATTCCAATACTCTGATACTTTAGCCATATCAACACCTTTGTAGTAGTAAACCTTTCTACTAAAGGCACAAGGCCTGAAATTTGGTGGGAGGGGACTAGTCAATTACATCAACCCCAGTGTTTCACTGGCACTTAATTCATCGACCTTGAAAGGATAAAAGACAAAGTTGACATCAGTGGAGCTTGAACTCAGAACATAAAGACAGAAGAAATGTTGAAGATTTTGCCCAGCACACTAACAATTCTGCCAAATTGCTGCCTTTGAAAAATTTGAAACCTAATAATAATAATAATAATAATAATAACAATAATAATTTGGCACAGAGCCAGCAATTGCAGAGGATGCTGTAAGTCAATTTCACTGACCCCTGTGCTCAACTGGTATGTATTTTACCAACCCCTAAAAGGATGAAAGTAAATTTTGATTTCAGTGAATTTGATCTCAAAAGGTAAAGCTGGACAAAATATTGATAAGCATTTTGCCAGGCATGTTAACAGTTTGTCACCTTAATGATAATAATAATAATAATAATAATAATAATAATAAACTTGGATGATAGTAGGTGAAGTAATAATTTTATAACCAAGTTAAAAATGTGATGTACTGAATGTCATATGTAGTAAATTCAGGAGCCATTCAGAAGTTCTTATATCATTGCTCAACTGGCTTGAAATAGTGGTCAAACAACTTCAAATTACACCCTACTATTAAAAAAAAGAGAATGCAGTCATAGATATATGAAGAGTGAGATTGTCATGAATGAAATAACTTTAATTCATTCGTGTGCTAGATCAAGATTAAACAACTTAAACTTGCACTGAATTATGTTTTTATAAGTATAATAAAAGATAAAGAATGAATAACAAAAATGCAAAAAAACTGATTTAAAAAACTGACACCAACTACTGATATTTCAGTTGCTGAAACAGGACTTTTTTCAACTTATATTTTAAACATGGAATTTATATAAACTTGTCACACTAGCTGAATGGTTCTAGAAATATACATATGATGTAAAGATTCAAATCTTATGTAATATCAACAGTAAGTAGCAAATAGATGACAAATGATGGTACAAGCATTATTCTAAAACACATGCATGCATATATACAAGCATATACATGTCTCTGAATACATACACACACACACACAAATGAACACATTCAAATGCTCATCTTAACATACACATGTACACATTCATACCTCTGTAGACATATGTCTTTGCATACAGGCACACACATTTGCATTATTTTCGTTACTGCTTCTAAGATACATTGAAATCTACAAAGGCTTTTCAAAGAAATACAGAAGTGGTAAGAAATTACAGGTATTATCAAATGCAACAAACACTTAAAAAGAATGTGATTGAATGATGGAATAAAGATCAAGTGCAAACAGGTGTTTTGCAGAATTCTGTTTAGAGCTAATGGTCATCAAATAGCAGTTTTCTATAATGGTACTAGAGAAATCTCTTCTAAATGCGTAAGAAGAGAAGAGCTATCATTAACTCAATATCACAAAAGAATAAATGTGGAAAGACATACAGAGTTGTTTGTTTGTTTTTTTTTTCTTTTTGTATATCAGCTGGTTTACCATTGGGCAGCTCAATGACCAAATGAATTCAATTTGATTGAAAATGTCTAAGAATTTTACAATAAAAATGGATCTGAAACTGATGCTATCAATTTTGGGGAAAATTATTAGAAGTCATATTAATAACAATTATGCTACCTTTTCACTTCATTTTGTTTTTGTCAACCCAAGTATAAAACCAAATTAATGGTTGAAATGAGCACTGCTCCTTTTTTATTGCCATATGGCACTGTTGAGGGGACATACAGCCAAATAGATTATTCAATAAACATTCACCAGGAGCTTGGATGTTCATTTTTTTGTCATAAGTATAATCTTATGTCCATAACCAAGAGACCTATCTTAAACTACAGTCCATCTAGCTGTAAATAGAAATATCACTGAAAAATTAAGTGTTTCACTAGTTTGCAGTGATATGTTGAATTCCTTTATATACTATTTGAACACAAAATTTTTTGGAAGTACCTTTGCAACCAAAAGTGTTACGAAGGTTCTACATCATCCCAACATGACCAAAACTACAAATGGTTCCAACACATAAATAAGTTAAACTCAACAGTTGATTAATATGCAGTAGTTTACAACTGACAACTAACCATCTGTATACGGTAAAAGTTTCAATAATTTTTACACCAGTTATTCACTGCTGAAAGACACTGGGAAAGATTTACATCAGGAACCAACCCAACAAAACAAATCACCAAACAAAAAACAAGTGGTACATATTTTTAAGTTATATTGATTTAGGCAACTTGTATAATGTATCTGTAACTATGTCACAACAGAATTTATCAATAAATCTTGAGAAGATGCAATGACACTGTATGAGAAGTACTGTTCTTTTTATTCACAGGCCATGAATTCATAAACGACAACCATTGTTGATAATGAATATCATAATCCATCATGTCATGAGAGCATCACTGAAAACTTGGTGTTAATGTTACATATTTTAGCAACTCTATTTAGTGAAGATCTTCTCCTTCCCCTAGATATACCTGCTGGAGAAACTGAACACGGTTATAGCAAACTAATGAAATGCTCATCAATTTTATAGTGATACTGCTGATATCAGTGTAATTCAGTACCTGTTTACAGCTAGGTAGATAAGGCCATTTGAAAGTTAAGAGCCTTAGTTATAGAAAGATCAGTTCCAACAACAGGATATGAACAACCCATTTCTCAGATGCCCCGATATACGACACCATTACATCTATACTCTTGCAATAATTAAGATTGTGGTTAACCGCAAAAACGAAATATACGATCTCAACGAGTATTTAATTTCACATAAAAGAAAACTAATTCGGCACCCATGCCAATGACACATAAAAGCACCCATTACACTCTTGGAGTGGCTGGTGATAGGAAAGGTATCCAGCTGTAGAAAACCATACCAAATCAGACTGGAGCTAGACAGCCTTCCAGTGTGCCAGCCCAGTCAAACCATCCAACCCATGCCAGCTTGGACAATGGACGTTAAATGAAGATGATGATGAATGCCAAGAAATAAAAATACTTTTAATTACATTGTGCATGTAATACTTTGTTGTAATTAAACAGGTAACTGACAGTATTGAAACAATTATATTAACTGTAGAATCCCATCACTCTCCCAAAACAGCAACCTTCATCATCTGTATGCCTCAGTTAAACAGACAAAATAATAATAAAAAAAAAAGACCTTAAAAAGAGGTTTTAAAGATTTTTATGAAAAATAAGCATAAAATTAAATCAAGCATCAGATATGTAAAAACTAGTAGAAAACATACACAGGGTTGTTTTCTATTACTCATTATGATGAATACATACATGCACACACACACATTTACATATGTATATATTCTTTCAAGACAGCAGGGCAAGAAGTTTGCTCCCAGACATGGTTTCAGAGTTCAGTCCTACTGCATGGCATTTCTACTATAGGCTAGGGCTGACCAAAGCCTTGTGAATGGATTTGGTAGGCAGAAACTGAAAAAATCCCATTGTATATATATATATATATATGAGTAAAACAAAAGAAAAAACACTTCAGTATTTGCAGGCACCTAATTTACAAGCTGAGGCACAGCAGCTGTGAAGTTGGAGAAATGAATTACCAACCATACCAACCACAAGGGCTAGGATTGAAGTTCTTCTATAGTCACTATTTAGTCACTCAAAAAAAAAAAGTAAAGTACAATAATCCCTCGACTTTCGCAAGAGTTACATTCCCAAACCCCACCACAATAGGTGAAAAACAGTACTGTACTGTCTATTTTTTTATTATTTTTATAATTTGTATATATTTATTTTATTATGAATGCAAAACAATACCACACACTCGCCTCCCAAGTTTTGTTTTCCATACAGTATGCGCAATTCTTTGTTTACTCATCTACAGACACTATGTATTTTCTTTTAATATATTTTAATTAATGTGTTATACAGTGCAGTACTGCACTGTATTTTTATTTATTAATTTGTTAATTTTTAGGCATGAAAATGCTTATTCTACCACAGAAATAATTAAAATCTAAAAATATATAAATACCTATCAGCCACAGAAACCCACAATATATTGAGGAGTCCGCAATATAAATTTACATACATTAGCCAGAAAAATCCATGATGTGCTGAGGGCACAATAGGTGAGCTGCGATATGGCAAGTGATTACTGTATTACTTTGCTTTCCTCATATCTATAATCAAATGTAACTGTATGCATTACAAACATATTACACATATTCATACATCCACATATCACACAAGTAGTTACAGATTTTACTAACCAGTGAATCATATGCATATGTATAATTATACTAGCAGTGAAAAGTAGATACCACTTGAAGGTCATCTCTACACACATCTCCACCCCTGACAAACAGCTATTTCATGCCCATGAGTTAGTTTAAGAAAACTCACATAAATAACAATGGCAAGGCCACTCTTCATAGAATAGAGTTAATCCTACTTTATAGTGACATTCAAACTTATTTTCTACCATCCCATCATACATGGACAAGAGTTTTCTTTCCTCACCCTATTTGTTCTCACGTATTTGTTGGGGTTTTTTTTTCTTGCTAACATAAGTTGCATTGTGTTTTGTTTTTTTTAACTTCACATACATGTATTGGTTATTTCAAATATTGGTTTTACAGAAAGGATGTTTGTCCTTAACTAGTAAAAAAAAGTGTGTAATATATGTGAAAATCTTTGTTGTTGACAAAGTAATTTGAAACCCTTTTATGCAGGATGTTCTTTTTTGCAACATCTTTTCTTTATATTTTATACCTTGTATTACAACTTATTCATTGATTAAATATACAAATATATTCTAATATTGCTCTATAAAAATTGTTTTTTCTAGAAATAGGACCAAGAAACTAGTGACATTAATAGGCTAATTTACATTAAGAAAGAGTGTTTAAAGTGGCTAAGACAAAAGAGTGCATTACCTACCATATTTCTGTATTGCAAGTAATCTCTAACAATCCCTGTTTCTACACAGATGATACCTACCCTAAACCTCCATACCCAAATAGCAACCACATGTAACCTAGATAACTCACACAAAACCTGCTCTGACTATGACCAGAGACCTTAAAAATATACAGCAAAAGGATCATGTCAATCTTGTCACCACAGCAAAAAAGCTATATTCACCTCATACGTCAAGAAAACATTATCATACTTCAACCCCAGAATAAACAAAATGAACCTAAAGGTCACTTCAAATGCTGTTTCACCATCAGTGAGGATCTCACTTAGATAGTGGAAATCCTCAGCATAAACAAAGTCTTTGGTTTTGAAGAGGATGGCCAATGGAAGATAAGTCATCTTCTTCAGAACCACAAAACACTTCAGCACTTATCAATTATTTACCATCTACAAAGTTCAGGTGAGAGCAACAGTCGAGTACTACTCCTACAACTGGAACAGTGCTGCTGTATGTACCCAGACATCTTAGGCAGAAAAATCCACTAAACTGATTTGCATGAAGTCACTCACAAACACTCCAGACTTCAGATGCGCCATCTCCTCTCTCTTAATTTTCTAATGCAACCATAGTGGACTCTGTTCTAATCAGGCACTCCCAACTCACTCAGTTCATCTTCACTGCTACACCACCAGTTTTTTCCTTCTTAGAATATCAGCTTTCTGGAATATGTTTTCTGCAGCCATCAACCTATTTATTATTTCTTTTATTAAACTGTTTTTTAATTTTGCTTCTACTTGAATGTGTACATCCCAAAAACGTTTTTCAAGTGGATAAATACACCTGTCAGCCAAGCCAAAGGCCAAATTATGTTGGTGAGAGTTACAACTTCCAGCTTTCTTGCTTAGTAGTATCATATTTATTTCAATTCAACATGCCATTTAGTTATTGGTATGCAAATGTTCACAAAGCATCTTGGACTGCTTCCTTTTGCTGATCATTTCTATGAGAAAACACTGCCTACTTCACAAGTTCTTAATTAATGAGTGATAATTAAGAATGAATTAACTCATAAATTTAAGATCTAATTGTATATACATGTGTATATACATCAGGCATACACACATATGCATGCATGCATGCACACACACACACACACAACACACACACACACAGTCACAGAAAAAAAATTTAAGAAACTAGCAATAGTCTACACAGACATAAAATAACGTTTGTAAAATAAGCTAAGTTTAAACAAAGTGGAAGCTTGTGAGAGGGATCTCCTTAGAAAATAGTCAAAATCAAAACCTTCAAAGAAGGACCATGGCTGAAACATTAAAATTCTCACATCTTCCTGGACAAACTTACTTTACACACACAAACACACACACACATACAAACACACACACACACACACACACACACACACACACACACTCCCAGTAGTGTGGATTGAACAGGTCTGATACACAGCATCTTTTCATACATCTTAAGCCTACAGCATCTTAACTGAGATTCAACTTTCAAATGTTTGATCTAATAACATCTTTCAAAATTTTTAACTTCCTCTACATCACCTACACTTTAACTCCATGTTACAGATCTTTTTTTCTTCAACCAATACGAATTTACTTTCTTGAATTACATACCTATATTAACACAATCATTGCTTTTGTATATATTAAACAAGGTCTTTGATCTTCAGCCACTTTTTTTTACCTAACTTACACTCAACCTTTCTCATTTTTATATCACAAAGGATCACCTATGTAGTTGCCTGACCAGCTAGAAACAGCTCCTCAGATCACACCATACTATTTTAAAAAAGTAAAGACACAAAGAACAATATAGACCTTGATACACAAAAAGAGTCATGGCTGGGGAACTTTTTATAATATCAGGAGCTGAACAGGAGCTAAGCACAAACAACAACACAACTTAGGCAATAAAATTCTATCAAAATTCTGTTGAATCTTCTCTGACCATGGTCTTCAATCCTTGGCTTCTAGCATTTCCAGTACACCTACACCTAATGAAGAATATCACTGATCTTGACCTTATTGATTCTCCTTCATACACAGCTTGAACAATTTTCGCAAAGCATTCATCTGCAGCCATCTCTCTCAGTGTCTATTTGACTCTAAAATGTGAGACTTTGCCAAACAGCTCCTTATGTCAGTATAAGTAATGTATGATGTTCTGTTCTTAGCTAGTTGTTTTTATGTTATATGTAACAATACTAATATTTTTTTAAAAACTGCCTGCTTTCAGTCTGAAGTAAAGAGGAATTAAAGAAATTGAAGAAAATTCAATAAGATGACTTCAGAAAGCTGGGGTTGTCAAAGAAGAAGCAGGTCAAAACAGACGGTGAAATAGTGTTGGGTATTATAAGTTTCAAAAAACAATTTATATAAATCACACTATCTGAGCCTTTAAATAAAAATCATTCCGTTTTAATTACTAAAATGACTTACTTAGTTTGGCTTTGATCTTTTATCTAAACACAGCAAAAATATACATGATTGCAGTTGTGTTTCTTGAAAATGCTTGTTTTTAAACAGTATTACATTGACTGTTAAAATAAGACTATGAAACCATATTAATCCTTTCTCTTGAACATCAAAATTAAGTGCAGCAAGATTTTTTTCAGATGTATTTAAGTGTGCAGATTCAGCTAAAACAAATAGTCTTGTATTACTGAAATACTTATAGCAACATCTTGTTACAAAAGTAGAACAGGTATTAAAAGTTTTGTTTTTCTTCGTTGCTTTCTTTTTCTGACATAAATCTAACAAATTTGGGAAAAACAAACTCACAAAAAGTAAATAAAACAGAAAGCGATTGAGAAATAAGACTAATTGTAATATTTTTAGAATTATGTGTAACTGTGAATTTAGCTGTTCTTTTATTTATTAAATGTGTGTGTGAGAGAGAGGGAGAAGCAAGAGGGAGAGAGAGAGAGAGACAGAGAGAGAGAGACAGACAGACAGAGATGAGGTGAAAGAGGGACTGATATTCTGATCAATATTACTAGTTCCGTTGCAGCAGAAAGTAAGAGAGGAACACCAGTCTAAGATTCCAGATTCAGATCTATTGATTGACTACCCCCTGCCTTCACCAACTGGCAGTACCTATGCTTAGGAGCCTGAAATTGTCATTGATGAAAATCAAAAGACTCTTGAAAAGAGGAGTATTAAAAAGAGGGGAAAAAGAAAGATAAGTATAAAGGGAATAGATGTACAAAAGTTGTTAGGTATTTCGAAACCATATTAGGAAACTGATTACAAAGAAAAATATTTGTTAAGCTGAACTTTAGCAATTTATTTTCTTAGTACACTATTTCTGTATTAATAAATGGGTTAACAATCCAAAATTTAGTCAAAAACGGGAAGAGTAGGGTGAATACTTTTTGCAGGGGTTTCTTTCAATGTATTCATGACTGACTACTAGTATTCTAAATAAAGACATTTCCTGTGTTTTGCTTTTCATGTTATTTTAAGATGGGCCTTTAAATTGTGAAAGAAATTCTTTCATATTTTAAATTAAATACATATAACTTAATAATGAGGTTAGATGCACTTATCCAATGATGAGAGACAAAATTTGGGTTGCAAAGCATAGAAAGCAATGCTCAGAGTGGGGATACAAAATCAGTGTTACATCAATGTATGATAAAGTAATTTTTAGGAGAGATTTTTGTTTTTAATAATAGTAGCACAAATAAAAATTTATTTCTCACATTCATACAACTGGTAGGAAATGGAAAATGACCTTCTGTAAGATTCATATAATTTTTTATGGTTGTATATGTAATAAAATCTCAAATACAAGGAACTGAAACATATTTGTAAACTCTGCTTACCCACAGCTTATTTTTATACTTCTTTCTTTGCTAAATTTGATGGCAGGTTATTAGGAAAAATCCCTTTCAGGTTGAAGAATTTGAAAGCAAAACTGAAATCAGGTATTTCATAATAATGGAAGCTCAACCATTACTCTTTTACTCTTTTACTTGTTTCAGTCATTTGACTGCGGCCATGCTGGAGCACCGCTTTTAGTCGAGCAACTCGACTCCGGGACTTATTCTTTTTGTAAGCTCAGTACTTATTCTATCAGTCTCTTTTTGCCGAACCGCTAAGTGACGGGGACGTAAACACACCAGCATCGGTTGTCAAGCAATGCTAGGGGAACAAACACAGACACACAAACACACACACATACATATGACAGGCTTCTTTCAGTTTCCGTCTACCAAATCCACTCACAAGGCATTGATTGGCCCGGGGCTATAGCAGAAGACACTTGTCCAAGATGCCACACAGTGGGACTGAACCCAGAACCATGTGGTTGGTTAGCAAGCTACTTACCACAAAGCCACTCCTGCGCCTACATTAGATTATATTTTTTTATTAATAATTTAGCCAAAAACACCAAGCAATGATTAACCAGGAAAATCAAAGTCAAAAAGTTATACATGCTTGAATGTCAATTCATTTCAAATGAAATATAAAATAGTCATGTAGCATTTCAACAACAAAAATTATGCACATTTTTCAGTATAGGTAAAGCATTCGATCAGTGGTTCTCAAACTTTAGAACAAATTTTACAGTCCCCTTAAAGATTTTTCAATGATTTGCGGTCCCCTATAAAACGCAAGATAAATTACATAGAAAAAAAAATTATGTGTACCATATTTTCTAGACTATGAACCATACTTCCTCTAAACCTGCAACCCCAAAAACCACAACCTAATCCATGCAATAGCCCATTGGGGTACAATTAATACACATGAAAATATGGAGAATCAATTGATCAATTGGTTACAAAACAAACAAGTAATGAAAACAATCCGAAAATATACTGAGCATCCTGTATTAACAGCTGTGTAAGACCCATTTATGCCCATCTGGCAGAAAGAAACCACAGATCATAGACTGAAAATTACAGTGGTTCTCAAGATTTTGACATCATCTTCCCCTTTTGCTGTGACCGGAAAAAGAATAAAATTTCCACCTAACAATTTTAGGTTTTAAACTAGAATTACAAATTATAGAATTAAGAGTAGATACTCTCAAAGTAACTGTAATAAACTGAAAATGAACCACATTTCTCTAATTTTTATTTTTTCTAATTGGTTACTTTTTAACAGATTAATAAAAGAGAAGCATAATTATCAATAATTACTCATTTGATACATAGAGAGAAGCTATATGATACAGAGAAAATTATCAGTATAACCTAGATTAATGTTGAAAAAAGAAAACTACAAATAGCTGCAAATGCTTTAAGCTCTTACAGTAATACTTACTTCAGTACTTTTTGCTTGTTTTTGCAAGGGTTTTTTGTTTGCTTTTTATTTTTGTTGTTTTTTTTTTAATAAGTAGTAGATAAGAAACCTCTCCATCTGGATAGAAGTATCAATCTATTCCATGTAACACTCTTTCAAGATAAGATACCTTTCACAACAACTTGGTGATTAAGTACATACAATTCAGACTCCATAACACTTTTGAAATATATTTATCTAAGCACACTTTGAAAGAATTTATTAAAATAATTTAAAACTCTTTTCACAAACTGTTATATTAAGTTGCTGTTTAGAACATAACAAACAGTTCTTACATTTATCACAGAATATTTTAAATTAAAGCAGACAGTTTTGTATCATAAAACCAAAAACAACTTCAGGTGGGTTGGCATCAAAGGGGTCAATACAAACTGTAAGTTCTGAACTGAAGATCTTTGAGTTCATATTTCAGAATTTTACCTATATAATATGTACTTTACAAGCTCAATGAGTCAAGAATTTAAAAGATTAAATAAATCTAATACTCAGATTTTCAAATTAATCATTAAGAACACAGACTTTATTTAATCATTTTATACACTAATTCAGGGGGAGAACTTTCTAGATTAGAAGGATTAGGATTATTAAGTGAGGTATTAAAATAAACTGTTTTATTTATTAGAATTAAAACTTTTTTAGAGTATGTTTGAATACTGAAGATGATTGGACAATGAATATTCTCCAATAGAATTTGAAAAACAAGTAGGATATCTGGAAAGTGACATTAATTAGAAAGAGAGAGATATAGGAGGGTGCAGAACAATTCAAAACAGGCATGGAATGTTATTAGCTTACTAGCTAAGATTATGAAACTTGAGGGAAGAGTTAAAAGAGTACATAATTTGATAGTGAACTTGATGATAAAGTAAAAGTTGACTTAATCTTGTAAACAACTTAATGCTGAATCATGTCAAATATATTACTGACAAGTAGACAACACTTCCTTGAGTGGGTGAGAGTGAGAGTGTGTGTGTGTGTGTGTGTGTGTGTGTGGTGTGTGTGTGTGTGTGTGTGTGTGTATTTATTTAATTATATATGTACTTGTGGCAGGGTATGTTTATAGGTATATTGGGTGGATGTGTATGTTCACGCATAGACATGGAAATAGCAGTAGATAAAAATGGAGTAGTAAAACTAAGTAGTTCATACTTTCAGCAAAAACTTATGAGAAAGGAATCCGACATTCTTCAAACATTATAACAGCACTTGAAAGTGTGACCAAACATTCCGAAGAACCCTTATTTACATTAAAGACACTACGAACTAATGATATATAATACACTATCTGTCATTACAATGAGATTTAATCATAGATAAAGCATAGTCAATAAAGATAATTATTTCTAACAGAGGTACAAGGCTAGAAATCCTAGAAAGCAGATTAGTCAATTAAATTACCCTCACCAGCCCCCCCCCCCCCCATATTTAACTGGTACTTTATTTTATTAACCTCTGGAAGGATGAGAGGCAACGTTCACCCCAGCAGTATTTGAATGCAGAATGTAAAGAGCCAGAACAAGTATTGCAAAGCATTTTGTCCTATGCTTTAACAATTTTGCCAATCCACTCATAAAACCAGTGGGCAATAAAAGGGATGTGATACAACACAGTGGGAGGTTTACATAAAAATCTGTCAAAACAAAAAAAATAACAAAAACTGGAGATAAAAATATACCAACAAAGACAAGTCCCTATACCAAAAAAGAAAAGTCCTTAACTGTGAACACAGCTAATTAGAACCAATCAAGGAACCCCTTAGATTCTGGATTGCCCTGACCACCAAGACCATAAGCTTTATATCAACTGTTATTTCCCACCCTGTAGGTGCATACTTAGAATAAGCCTGTTGATAATAAAATATTACATTGGATGGATATTACATTGGATGGATAGGTGTCCTCACCTTGTTTGTTGTTACCACAACATTTCAGTTGATGTACTCTCCAGTCTTCATCAGGTGTCCTGGTGGAATTTCAAACCCAACCCTTTATTTGACTAATAGGGTACTCTGTTCTCATCCCTAAGGTATTTTTTTGCTGATGTTATTATTATTTATTCAAGTCACTGACTGGGATTGAACTCGGAATCTTGACGTTAGTAGCCTGTGCTCTTAACCACTATGCTATATTTGATCAGTAAGTTGAATCACTGAAATGCAGATATTGTTACCAATATTAATATCTACTAAAGTCAAGCCACCATCTTGCAATAATTAGCAGCCAACTTCCTTCATATTTTGGTTTGGATTATGTTGGTAAGTATCTTGTAGACATGCTAGAGTATGATTTATACTATATTTTATTGTTCAATTTTTGTATTTTAAACCCAAAAAACATATATACACATATCAGACTAAAAATCCAAATATTGAATAATTTGTCTCATCCATACCCCACAGATAACATTTCCACAAAGATCTACCAGCAACATCCTCTGCATCAAATTATGAAAAAAAATATATATTTAGTGACCACCCAAGAGAAAAATGTTTTCTTAGATACAATCTGAGTAATAACCAACTACAACACCATTTAACATCATGATTAAAACCTGTCTTTTTCAATACTGATGATGGCATTAAAAAAATATCTCCAATAACTGAACAAACTAATTAGCCCACAATTGCTCTATTTATGAAGCAAAGATACAATTCACTTCTGCTTACTAGCAAGGAGACAGCTCCATACCATATGTTCTCTGCTATAACCAATAGTTTTTAATAGATAAGCTTAAACTTTACTGTGGGAAATCTTATCAGCAGAAGTTTTTCCAAAGTGCACCAGTAAAGTGAGGAAATAAAAATAAAGAAATAAGAAAAAAAAAGGTGGGGGGAATCATGAAACAATTTGCTTTTTCAACATTTCAAAGACAAATAATCTTTGAAAGAGTTTTAGGTTTCATTAATTAGTCTGTGTATATTGGATATCAAAAAGTAGCTTTATTTATTTTTTTTTTTTATTTGAATTTCTTTCTCTCATTAATGAATTCCACTGAAGAAATAGAACAAATGTACAACCTCTGGAATGTCCCAGAATAAATAGTTTATTTTATTAATTCAGTGGGAAGTTTTCAGTTAGCAGCAACAGTGGCAATCCCTTGAGGATGAAGATGATTGTCCAGTAGATTTTTACTTCTATGGACTTGCATATGACTATGTTGGCCAATACAGGATCCATGAGACTGGTTACATATAGTTATTTGTTGTCTCACAAAAGAAGAGGTACTATGTTGGTAGATTTGCATTATGGACGACCCAACTTCATGTGTGTTGATAATTTACCACTGATTCCCACTAGTACAGACTGATATCACAGTTTTTCAAGTTTTCTTTAAATCCATCTGTAACCTGTCTCCTTTGTGCATTCACATATACTTCCTTCTATTCAGTTGCAAGTATGTCAGCTGTTTAGATAGCCGGTAGTCCAGTATTCATATTATCAATAGCTCATCAAAGCTGATGTTTTGATATCATAGTTTCAATGCAGGAAATGCTGGTTTGTTCAAGGACACTAACATTCCTTCATCTGACCTGCCACTAAATATGCACAATTCTTCTCATAGATCTCTGGCAGTTCATTTCCAGCTTATGAATATGTTACTTAGAACTGTCCAGGTTTCAGAGCTATATAGAAATGTTATATAACAACTTATAGAAATTACCCAATTTTTTTAGATGGAAGTTTTCATTAGAGCTTTAACAACAAGTCAGCAACATTGAATGAATTTACTAAACATCACTCACAATTCCAAATTTTTACACGTAACACATATAAGAAACTAAAAACTCATTTTGTTTGTGAGTTTAATCAAATAAGGAAATTTTAAAAAATTAAAAGGCTGATATTCTATATGAATCAAATTGTCTTAATATATAATAGCATAATAAGTGAGCCAAATTAATATTTCTCAGAAGGTGAAATAAAATAGTTCAAAATGGAATTACTGAATTCATTAGGAAACTCCAGCTTTCAAATATGAGCTTTCTATACTTGGAAATATAGAGCCATTCCATGTGTTGGTTCTGCATCATATCTATGAGACCCACTATTCTTATATCTAATCTAACCACTTTTCAAAAGCCTTTGTTGCTATGTCTATTACTGGTACATTTACCCCATCAACTCCTGATCCATTTTAACTCTTACTGTGCTTCATCCAAGTTACTAATCTGCTCTTAAAATTTCCCTTAATTTAACATTGCATATCAAACAGACCATGCTTAACTCATTCCTCTCCAGCTGCTCAAAATTATCTGCACATTGTGACCAGTGCAATATAATACTTCTTAGGATAGACTTTTATATTGCTTTGTGTAAGTGTGGGAGAGGATTAATTATTCAACATTGACTTTTTCAAAATATAATATAGATGAAAAATAAATGAATGAATGTAAAAATATGACATTTATATGCATTTTAAAACAGATGAATAAATGTTTATTCTTTCTGTTTATTTTTCATGATTATAAAACAATATACACTAACTAATTAAAAGGATAGTGTATCACATTAGGGGATTGCATTTCTTAGTTCAATTATAAAAAAGAGTCAACTAGTGTCAACAAAGAAGGTTTACAAAGAAAATGCTGTTAATGTGTAATGTGGCTAAGGTCCTGAATCACTGACCCAAGAGTCAACAGTTCAAACTAGCTTAAGGAAGTATACTGTGTTCTTATGTAAATGCATATTGGTTGCTCTATAGTATAGCTGATGTGGTATTACTCTTCCTTTGAAGTTGAGTGGTGAGTTATGGTTAGGAAGCTTAACTGTTTTAAAAACATTCAATGCAACAGTTATGGCAAATATCCAAATTAATTGAATTATTTGACCTTTTCCAACTTGAAAATTTCAATACATAAAATAATTTTTTTTTTTTTTAAATGGAATATTGATTATTTTATTCCATGTACAAATGAAGAATATTCAAACTCAAGATAGATCAAATTATGTGTGATTTGTAAAAATTGAGGCACTTTTCTCCATAGCTCAAGAAATTACTTACCGTTATCAATTAATTTTTCTTAATAACTACGACTCCTATAGATTAAGGATCCTCTCACAGAAACAATGTTGGGTCTAGATATACAGTTACCATTCTAGTGAAATTTTTCAATAAGAAAGTGATTGGTTTGCATCCTGTCAGAAAGTTTTATAAACCTTCTTGATATCTTTTAAACTCAGGAACCTATCTCTGGTAATCCTGATTTTTTTCATCTGCTGACCCCCTTTCTTGATTCTGAATTACTATTATTTATATAATAGTTTATGAATTATCAAATGTAATTTCAAATTTCCTTTAATAATTATAACCTGAAGCTACAGCTTGCATTGTAAAATGAAAAAACAAATCTCTTCCTGTGAGGTGACAAGTGTTTACTCTCTCATTCTCTGCCACAAAGTTTCCTTGACAATAAACCTAAATGCTTCACATAATGAACTAATCAATTCCTCTTCTATGCGTATCTTCATAATTTTCATAATTGCTATACCAGGTAACCTATGGCCACAAGTATGTATTCCATTTTAATTTTACAAAATAAGTGCCGGTGGTACGTAAAAAGCACCATCCAATCATGGCCGTTTGCCAGCCTCGTCTGGCACGTAAAAAGCACCCACTACACTCATGGAGTGGTTGGCGTTAGGAAGGGCATCCAGCCGTAGAAACGTTGCCAGATCAGACTGGGCTTGGTGCAACCTTCTGGCTTCCCAGATCCCAGTTGAACAGTCCAACCCATGCCAGCATGGAAAGCGGACGCTAAACGATGATGATGATGATGATGAATTTCTATGGTTCTAATGTAACAAGAACTCAATGTTTACTTCATTTAATCTAAGCACACAGTTTCATAGACCATTGCCTGCTGGTATTTAAAAAAGAAAAAGAACATACAAACTCTCATCTATTATTTTTCTTACTTATTCCAAAAAATACATCACGAGATAAGCCTACTCTTGCAAAATATCTTAATACTCAGCTTTTGATAGTTAACTTTAGAAAAAGAGGACTGTAAACAAATCTTCTACATGTATTTTGAGCATGGCGTGTTTCAATGCAATATTTCCAAGCTGACTATATTTAATTTATAAAGTATCAGATACCAACTTGGTATCTGTATATATATATTTCAGAAAAATCAATTAACTGTTATCATTTAACTACTTCAAAATTACAGAATTACAAAACAGGTAAATTCAGTGAAAAAGAAATATAAATTATTAGTCCAGCATCCATAAACAAAAAGCTAAGTGATTTTTCTTTCCCTCAAAAAGGATCCAAACTGTATCACCTTCCATATTCACATACAACTTGTTTATTAACAAGCAAATACTGTTCAGCTAAATTAACATTAAAACCAATTTTATTTTATCTGTGTTTCATCTATCTTGATATCACTCAAACAACAATGAGTAATCAACAACCAACAGAAAAAGCAAATTTTCAGTTGATCTAAAAGCACTAATAGTAAATTACAACACCAGCTGTTTCCTATACATTGCATTCGGAAAGTATATATTCACAATCACAAGGCTAGTAAATGATCCTTGAATATGATGCTATATGAGTAACAGAATTTAACTAGAGATGAAAACATACCAACAAAACTGAATCTAAAATTCTAAAAGAATTTCTTAAAAAACATCTGTAAAATGCACTCTGTGAACTATAAAGCCTTAAATTAAGGACTGTAAATACCTATTTCAGTTCTCTCATTTTCTAGAAGAAACATGAAACCATCATTGCTGATACAGAGCAGCA
Source organism: Octopus sinensis (assembly GCF_006345805.1). Classification (NCBI taxonomy): domain Eukaryota; kingdom Metazoa; phylum Mollusca; class Cephalopoda; order Octopoda; family Octopodidae; genus Octopus; species Octopus sinensis. The sequence continues at coordinate 54,666,119 of NC_042997.1, read as the reverse complement.
CCAATTTCCTCAGATTCCAGATCTTACCTTATCCTGTGGCTACTTTACCTAGCACAAGTGATAATGTCCTACATGCCCACAAGTAAACCTCTACATGGATTATTTGATCTGCTAGAAATAGTAACCAAATACATTTTATATAACTACACATACATACATTAATATACATAAGCACATATATGTCTGGGTAGTTAAGAAGTTTGCTTTCCAGCAATATAGTTTTGGTAGATGGAAACTGAAAGAAAGACCACTGTGTGTGTATGTGTGTGTCTCCTTATCTTGACATCATGAAATAGTTATGAGTCACTGTTATATAAGCAGTGTATGTGTCAAGACAGGAAAATATTCCTTTGCTTGAAAACAGATGGGGCTTGTTGACAGAAAGGGTATCTGGCCTTAGAAACTGTTTCATTGAATTCCATCTGACAGACCCAATAAAGCACAGACAAGTGGACATTAAAAACAATGGTGATAATAATTCATATGTAGATAACAAGGATTCTTTAACAAGCAACTGGTCAAGAAGTTAACTGATTGTGTTCATTCATCAGCACTGCATTCTATCAAAGACAGCAACTTTTATCTCTTGAATGTGCAGATCCATTTAACTTGTAAACAGGTACTGCAGTTCTACAAGACTTGAACAGTTCCCACTCTAAGTGGTGGTAAAAACGAATTAAAGGTCCTTCCCAAACCATAAGCTCATAAGGGTTGGTTTCCTAGATTGTCTGGCCTATATTTTCTCCTACCAAGACAAGATACCATTTTGTCATAGGATTACTCATTTTTGCAAGCTGAATGAAATGGAATAATGTGAATTAATGTGTTTTGCTCAAGAACAAAATACATCACCTTGTCCAGGAATCAAAAGCACAATCTCACAATTATGACAGCAGCACCCTAACCACTAAGCCATACACTTCTGCCTGAGTAGTGGTAGCATAGTATAATTCACAAATGCCGAGTTCAACTCCTCCAGCAGGTCTGGAGAAGGCACCAGGAAGCCATTCCAGCACAGTCTTCCTTAATATGAATGTCTGAGTCTATGTGTGTACATGTATGCATGCGTGTGCATGCGCACTATAATTACTACAATATAAATCTATGGATTTCAGCCAATATTTCCTAATCTAGTAGTTGTCTGCCTTTGAGCTGGTCCTGTACATGTGAACCTTCCCCAACACTCTCTATATAACCTGGAAGGTCTGTACCCTGCCCTGCCACCAGCAAGTAGATTGCTGGAACTTCGGCTACTATGACTAGATCTGGAATGAATACTGGAGTGGATTCCCATTGCCTTCTCTAGGCAGGTGGGATTTGAACTCAGAATATTACATATGTCTTCATGAAGATTGAAACTAATGCAGTTGATCCCTCTTTTCCTACCCTGGTGAGACCCTCATTTCCTATCCTGGTGAGATTGAATAAAATTAAAATAGAAGTCATTTACAACTGTCTAGCACTTTAATTCATTTATACATGGTTTTAGTCTATAGGTTTATTCCACAAAAATATAGCATAAAAAAATAGTGCTACCATATCAGATATATATATATGTATCAAAAGAAAAACAGGACGCAAAGGATTTTGCAGTACATATGTTTCGGGCTTTATTGAACAAATTATATCAATATTTACATAGGATTTTTTGCCAAAAGATATTTTCTGGGCGTACACATATCTTCCTTGGTTCCTCAACTCTTGATGGAGTCATACAGATCCATTATTATATACAGTATGTCTTAGGCATTCTAAACCTGGGAAAGTCTATCCCTCTCCTTGTTTAAACACAGTAGATTCCTTCCAGAAAGAAAAGAGGAAAAGAAGACTCAACTCCAATACTGGACTGGGACTGAACCAACTCCAAAAGGGTGAATAGCAAAGTTGACTACAGCAGGATTTGAACTTAGAGCGCAAGGAGTCAGAAGCATTATTGCAAGGTATTTTATCTGATACTCTAGCAACTCTGCCACCTTGCTGCCTTTAAGAGAGTTAAATTAAATGCTTCATGATGCAACTGTTTACTGAAAGATCACTCGTCCCTGCTCTGTTACTGTAGTATGAAGAAAAGGAGAGACAGTGATCAAGACCTTTGCAGGTCTTCATAGACTGGTGAGAATGATGCAGTTAATGTTCATCTGAGTATCTGTCAGTATCCATAGAAAATAAACCTAGGTGGGAAAAGAATCTAAAAGTGCTGCAGAAGAACCAGTTTATATGGAAGGTGAGTCACAATAAGGTGAGATACAATAGAAACTAATCTCTCAATGAACAGAGTCTATGACATGGTAGTGACCCAAGCTGAGATAAAAACCAAAGGATTTATTTTAACATTCTTGTACAAGACTAATCTAACATTAGAGGCTTTTTGACAAAGCATAAAAGCCATTATATGTCAGTCCAGTATTTCAACCATTTGATCATCATATCCACATATTTTCATTTAGGTTGGATGGGTCACAATGCAAAAGCTTCCTTCAGTGAGAGCTACTACTCTTAAAGAAAACTTCCTTATACATATCATTTGGCTTTGTTTCTATGGCTGGATGCCTTTCCTCATGTCAACTACATTGCAGAATGTACTTGGTGGAATTTCTCATGTCACCAACACTAAGTAGTTCAATAATCCTTGGTAAGACAAGACTAAAGGGACCTCATAACTCAACGCTTTCTCTGCTCATTTAGCCAACCACTTGCAGTATAACTGGTAATGGAGGGGGAGGATGCTATACACAATAAATGTAAATTTGGAGAGAGAACAATGATGACAGAAACAGGTGTAAGAGAGGAGGAGATAGGAGAGCAAATGCAAGTATAGAGAGTGCTCAATAAATTAAGACACATGTGACCAAAGAGGAGAATTAATAGGAAACAGTTGTAAGGAAGGGTTACCAAATATCCTGTGAAAAGTCCATAGTGGTATTTTACACAAATCTTACAAACTTTTGCCCAGAAATTTTATCATTAATTCCAGACATACAGATTAACTGAGTCACAGAGAATAAGGTGTCCTACTTAGAGAGACTTACAGTGAATTTGAAAACATTCTGTGGATTGCACGATTGCAACCCCATGTGATTTTACATCACCATGCACACAAATGTGTGTGTGTGCATGTGCGCGCACATCTCTCTCTCTCTCTCCTGCTTATATATATATATATATAAACATCATTGGTTAGATAGGCGCTATCATCTCTGAAGAGAATGGTCTCCTATATATCTAACTGAACAAGTCACAATGCTGCAGTATATATATATATATATATATTACTCCAAACCACAACTTATAGAGCCTCAGCTTAACTCTGGACTATCTTTAAATACAGAAGTGACAACCCTATTGAAAGACAGGACACAGTTTATCTCCAGTAATATTTCCAGAGGGCTGCTACCTCAGTAAACAGAGATTTAGAGATTAACCATTCTTGCCATAAACACCACAAAACACTAACAAGAGATATAGGTAGATATCTTCAAGTATCCACCTTGCTATATTACATACATACGTACATAAAGTTATTATAAACAAGGTTTAATCAGAAAGTAATGCAAATAAAAATTACATTACTTTCTGACCCACTCTCGTACATAGATATATATGTGTGTGTATGTGTGTGTGTTGATTTACAAATGAGATACAAAATACACAAAACATGTCAAAGAGTTTATTCTACTCCATTTTCCAAGATTCATTAAGAAGATTGCTTCCCAATCAAGTGGTTCTAGGTTCGGTCCCACTGCACAACACCTTGAGTAAGTGTTTTCTACTAAAGTCTTAAGAGTGGGTTTGATAGATGGAAGCTAAAAGAAACCCATCAACTATAGGTGTGTGTGTGTGTGTGTGTGTGTCCTTGTTTGGACATCATGTGATGGTGGTAAATGAGCATCAATGTCACACAAGCAAAATTGTTCATTTCTAGTCTCCAAAGAAAAATTTGCTTAACTATGGGAAAATATTACCTTACTTGGAAACCAGTGAGGTTTGGCAACAGGAAGGACATCCAGATGTAGAAAATCTGCCTCAACAAATTCTGTCTGACTCATGAAAACATGGAAAATTGAACATTGTCTATTTTCCTACATTTTGGTTTTTCCAAATTAACAATTCTTGTGCAATGGCTTTGCTGGGAATTGATTTTGAGGTAAAATTTTACTTTTTGGATGCCCTTCCTGTTACCAACCCTCACCTGTTTTTGAGGTAAGGGATTTTTATACTTCACAGTAGAGTGACTGGTCATCATATCAATAATGTCAACATAAGCACCATTCCACTCACATACACACAAGCAAACACACATATATATACACACATACATAGACACAAATGGATGCACATACACTATATATATATGAGAGAGAGAGAGAGAGATGTGACAGACTTAATACAGTTTCATCAACTAAATCTACTCAGAATGCACTGGTCAATCCAGGACAATAAGAAGTTACTTGCCCAAAATACTGTGCAATGGTACTGAAATTGAAATCAGATGGTTATAAATTAAACTTACTAACCCCACTGTTGCACCTGCACCATATATATATATATATATATATATATATATATATATATATAGAGAGAGAGAGAGAGAGAGAGAGAGAGAGAGAGAGAAAGAGAGAGAGTGCCTGCACAGTGTAAAGGAAATGGTTATACAAAAGCCAAGTATCTGAATTGGTGGTAAAAGGTGACTGAGTGAGTTCACAGTAGTTCTTGTATGGGCCTGGTCACAGCCCTGCTAGCTGATGGATAATTATTGAATTGGTCACTTTTTTTGCATGTCAGTATTTGAGTTGCCATTAAAAGCTGTATGTGAAATAATAATTTCATAGCCAATCTGTTGCAACTATCACTGCCATAAGAACTGCCAGAAACACTTTACTGGAACCTGCTTTGTATTGTCTGGTATACTATAACCAGGTATTATATCTCTGAGCTGTTTCACCTGGTCCTGCCATTCTGGGCTGGGTTGGATGTCCAGTGATCATAACCAGTTAATCAATTCCTCCATAATACCTCTTCTTTACAATAATACTCATTAGTATAGCATTGGTCTGAGTAGTTTTTTACTCCAAAAGGTGTTGATTGGTCTGAAAGGTGGTGACATAGGTATGTCTGTTGATATCAGTTTGTTTGGAGCTAGATGGTGATTGATAAAAACAAAACTAATTTGGGGGAAATATGTTTGAATCACATGAATACTATGAATATATCAACATAACATTTTGTGTGTGTGTGTGTGTGTGTGTGTGTGTGTGTGTGTGTGTGTGTGTGCGTGTGTGTGTGTGTGTGTGTATTTAAATGATTATTCAGTTATTCTAGAATAAAAACTTGCAATGAAATAATTAGATGAGGACTTACAAAATTAGGTCTTTCAGAAAAAATGGTAAAGGATAAGATCTGAGGAAGACAGATCAACTAAGAAAATATGAGCTTAAAAAGAACACATTGAAGAAGTAGAGAGACACACAAGAGTATTTGCTACTTTGGTAATTTTTACTCAATATCATGCCAATATATCACATGTCAGCATAAAATCTCTGATTATAAAGCTTTAAAAGAGAGTTTAATCCTTTTGTGACTATTTTATTGAAATCAGCTGCCTATGTATTTCAATTAAGTTTGAAAATAATCAACAGTTTTGAGAGAGATTAGTAAAATAACTAACTTTTATTATGTCAAACAGTGATTAGATATTCCATAATTTTGACAAAGAACATTACTAATGAATTAGCTTAAAAAGATAAGTATGAGATTTACAAAATTCCAAGACCTTAACTGTGATAAAAATAATTATAATAATAAATAAAATTTGCAAATGACACAAAAAGGATCTTAATATAGCTGAAGAGTTTCTAATTCTATGTCAATAACAGAATATAGTTAAAACAAGCTATGCTTATATAATTAGGAATGACGCCAGCAAAACTGAGGTTACTCATCGGTTGATGAAAAGGGGAGGCTGGATCATATAATTAGTATGTGATAAGTTAATCTCACTCAAACACGGGCATCTTCCATCTTCCAAGCATTTATTGTGTTGGAAAGTGTTTAAAATAAATAAGTTAAGTGTTGACATAACAATATATATTAAAAAAATGTTCAATTATATATATATATATATATATATATATATATTTCTGCCCATTCTTCATTCTTTTAAGCTATATGAAATAATGTTAATTTAAATTGTTATAATAACAAGAAGAAAAAAAAGAGTAGTGGACAGCGGTAAATATAGAGTGCTAGGCAAAAACTACTGAACAATTTTAGTCAACTGTTTCCTCCCTCAAAGAGTATTTGTGGCCTTATGCCTATGCTAGAAATCAATATTATTATTACAAAACAGGAAATAAAATTACGGTAAAAATTATGTAAATGATTTTTTTTTTTCTTTTTGTCTTTACTTGTTGAATATTGGTCTGACTTCTAGAGAAAAACATACATCTTATGAGAGGAAGGAGTGGCTGATGTCAGAAACCTGTACAACAGACAAAATACCTTACAGTATTTAGTCACACCATTTACATTTTGAGTTCAAATTCTGCCTGTGTCAACTTCTTTCATTCAGCTGGTGAGGTGGCAAAGTCAATAAAATACATACCAGTTGAATACTACATCCTTACCTTAGAAATGTATGGTCTCTTGCCAATAAAAGATATTACTATTTTATTATTATGAATAGTATTATTAGGAAGGCAGGGCTGCATTGATAGCAGTATTAAACTACATAATTTGCCATATTTAGCTTTGTTTCTCTATACTCTGAGTTCAAATCCTAAGGTTACTAAAACAGATACTAGGATGTGGTGAGGTCAATTCAATATCATACAAATTTGTGAATATATGACAAAAAAAAAAAAGATGAAGATAATAGCTTCACATTATCATCATTTTCAATTATTTCTTTTCACAAACTTAGAAAAGATTTTCAACATTTAACAAAATACCTTATATATTAACATATAATTTCAAAATCAAAGTTTAGAGGCAGACTTAATATTTTTAACATATCATGACATATATATATATATATATATTTGCAACCAGAATGACAAAAAAACTGTTGGCAGAAAGACATTCAGAATAGATCAGGCCATTTCAAAATTCTAACATATTTCTGCTCCAGATAAACTATCTTCTCCCTATTTCAGCTCGTAGTTGAAACCAGAGGCTGAAACCTCCACTTACTCTCTCATATTAATTTCCTAAAGAACAGGACCCTTCTCTATCATCACCTTTGAGAGAAACTAAATGAAGTTGGTATAGTTGAAGATAAAAAGGTAAGATCTCTCAATCTCCTACATCATATTTGCTATTTTTACAGTTAGTAGTCTGAGCAAAACTACCTGAGTATCCTTAACAAAGGAAATCAGCAGAATAATCTTAACACTAGGCTCATTGTATAGTAATCTGTCCGATATATGATAGAAGTGTGTAGAGGCTGGTTTCACAACTTACATATGCTCACCTTGTACAGCTTATTCCAAACTGACAATGTCTCTTTATGAGACTAACCAAGTCAAAGGTTTTTGTAAAATTGTTCATTAACTTTAACATGTAAAAGCTTTTGACTGCTCCATCATAAATGCTGTGAGAATTTGCTTTCCTGAATTAATTGCATACCACCACTTCCCTGTTCAACTCATCTCTCCTCTTGTCACACCTAGTATGTGTCACCCATTAGGTCACATACCAACCACTTATTAATTCTTCCTCTCCAGAACATCGACCTACTGGAATCTCCTCCTGCCCATATTTTTGCAAACTTTGGCATACAGACATTGAAGGATTCCATCAGTACTAGAGACTCATCAAGACATGAGCATGGCCCCTTCCTGATGACTAAACAATATTTTTTTTTTAAATCAATCACACTATCTTTAGTCATGCAAGGGTGAATGATTCACTGACCATACAACCTAGGTGGAGAACTGTGGGTATCTAACAACATTACAGATGCCCATCCTTGGTCTATTCTTGAATCGATATTGCATATTAAGTGGAGTGATGGGAACATACTTCACAAAATATAATCATGCCTTCTCATTGCTGAAGAATATATTTCAGCACCAGTAGTCAAAGTATCTCAAAAATCTCCTATACCACAGGTACTGACAGTCCACATACTTTCTAACGCAAGAAATCTGGTCCTTCCACAAAAAGCAGAATATCAGTTACTCCAGACTAAGTTTGTGCCACATTTGTGCAATATATATACCACTTCTGTTTAATATTTCAAGGCAGGTTATTTTCTACTGAGATTCACCATTCTAGCCATCAATAAATTCTCGTTTCTATCCATCTATTTCAAATGTAAGCACAAAATCTGAAATTTTGTGAAGGTTGACATGCTTAACTTCAGGAGAGAGAAAATAACTGATGCTCATACTTCCTCAAGAACATTAGCAGTGTGAATGATTCAACTGGTAGTTAAATCCCCAGAACTTGTCTCGCTAATCTTTACTTTGTGACGTTTTCTTACAATACTTCAAGTTTGAAGAAGTAAAAGAGGTTGTGTTATGTTTTTGTGAAACTTAATTCAAATAACAAGTAACAAAACTCCCTTCAATTTGAATTCAAGTTATGAGTGGAGAACGAAATGTTTAAAACTTTCTTACTCCCTAACAGTCAAATTAAAAGTGAAAGAAATCATACAAAGTAACTTGAACCCAAACGTGTAATTAAACAGCTGGGGTATAGACTTAGCCCAACTACACCACCACTTGAAAATACTTAGAAAGGAGTAAGCAAGTGACGTGCCCGATAGCCTGCTGAATCAGAAATAATGATAACGAGCGATAAAAATACATTTTTTATTACAGTAGATAAGGCGTAAACATTAGAGAGGAAGCAGGCTTTCGATGTCTACAAAACCCCGAAAATGATTACCTACTATAATTAAATTATCTCTTTTAGCTATATTTTCATTTCTTTATGGTGCCCACTATAAATGAGAATCAAAATTAGAGGGAAAATAGGTTTGCGACCGAGATTTAAAATATCTGAAGAATTAAATTAAAAACGTGCGTGTATATGTGCGTGATTATAGAAACTGAACTGATGGTATAAGAAGTGGGGTACTAGCTAACTCAAGAGTCATCAGTGGAATACAGAGGCCATATCACGGGAAGTTAAACATCTCAAAACCATTACTATCATCATCATCATTACGATGTTCATGTGTCTGACATATATAGACATATCTATAATAAATATTTTATAGCGTCTTACATCTTCGTAAAATCTGAAATCACAAAGCAGTATACTGATGCTAAAGCTGCTGCTATTTAAAATATTACGCAATTAGAATATTATTTTACAATATTGCTTTACATATTATATTATTATTATTTCTGCAGGTTTGAAAACGACTAACACATCAGAGTCAATAGTAAGAATACAAGGGTTCCTGGACTTTTTCCCTTGATATATATATATATATATATATAATGATAGCTAGTATTTGTTGAAACACACCTTAATAAAGATTATGAGATATGTATTTTTGCCAATTATAGCCGATCGAGGAAATTTGATTTAGCCCGTTTTAATAGTACATGACGATTTAGGCTTACCAATATTTATGATTTATTTCGAAACTGTCGCAAACTTTTTTTTTTTTAAGAAATTTATTCCAACAGCTTGACGAATGTCACAAAAATAGAACTATTTTGACCCACGATCTAATCAAATATTTAATTAGACGGCAGAATATTTTGACAAGCAATATTTTGAGTAACAAAACTTTAAACATTAAACTTCACATTAGTTTAAGAGAAAGGATTTTTGTCAAACCCTTCTTAATCTGCACTCTACAGGAAAATAGAAACAAAGTAGCTTCGTATAACTTTTATTTTCTTTGTGTGAAAGAGAGAGAGAGAGAGTTTTAAAACGATATAATACTAAGTACAAATAATATTTGTTCCATATTTTACTTGCAACGAAACGAAGTTTCTTGTATGTTGAAAGAATATAAGCAGCTATCTCAAAAAAAAAGTAGACTATAAAGCACAGCAAATTCGTCACATTGACGGGTTTAAACAAATACAAACAGACATAGAACATATATTACGTACATACAATATACACTACACATACACACACACACAAAGGTGGGATGATGTAGGAACATTGATATCCATGTAACTGGAATACAAGTGCAAGAGGAAGAGAAAGGTGGTAAATGAGGAACGACGACACATACATACAGCTGGTTGGCAACCAAGTGCTTCATGAAAGTGGGGTAGGGGGATCTGCCAGTTGAGTCATCTCTCACATTTGACGCCAGAAGACTTTCAAAAGGATGGAGAGAGAGATGGGGAGAGAAAAAGTCCATGAAAACATTTAATTTAAACAGGAGAAATGGTTATGAATTAAAATGTTTATCAGTATCATTGTTACTTTTATTATACGTTAACGAGTATAGTGGTGCCAGCTATGAAAAAATGAAATTATGTAAATGGTACACGAGGTGCCGAATATTTGCGTAGATTCCATTATAGACCTATTACTGACGTAACCCTACACCCCTTCATTACTAATCTCTTTAATTACTATTATTATTATCATTATTATTATTATCATTACCATTATTTTTTCGTTCTTTAATAAAAAAAAAAAAATGACATCACATTGTCTTGTGAAAGGAAAAATCAGGGTAATTTTTCATTGCGTGTGTATCTGTATGTAGTGGGTTAAATTCAAGGCGGTTCTAATCTTTTTTCTTTTGTGTTCTAATCTAGAGGTTTTGTGGATAATTCCAACAGATGTGGAGCCGACATCAGCAGGAGTCTGTGGGCCCTGCAACTGCTCCCTTACTACAGGAAGGGCTGAGAATGTGAGGGCAGGAGAGGGACGTGGAAGAGACAACAATGTAATCTGTTGCTAATCACGCCGAGATCGACAACTAAAATAATTTAGCAATTGAATGGAAAAAATACGAACAAGAAGCAAAATCGTTAGTAATGTTAACCATTAGATATTGTAGGAAGGCTATTGAATGGAAGTTTAAAGAAAAAGTTTCCATCTTATTTCAAGGTATTAAACCACCTTATTTCACTATGTTAATTTATTTAGCACAATAGTAGAGCTTTTAAAATAAGACATCTGTATTGAAGATGAGAAAAAAGTTATGTATGTATCACGCCCAACCATCAGGAAAAAATAGAGAAATAGAAAAATCAATCAATCGTTCACAGAATCAATCAAACAAGCAATAATTGATAAAACACGGATCTTAGGAATTTGTTATCGCTTCAGTGTTGGAAGGTTTTGTTTAGTGGCAATTTTCCCCCTCCGTTGCCCCAACCCTCAAATTCTTTTACTTACATAAGAGAGTGAAAGAAAAATATAAAGACCACATTTAATGCTGATACAGAAATACGAATATAAGTTTTACTTTATTTGAGGAAATTAGTAAGAAATCCCTATGTTGAAAAAATTGAGGGTTGATTGAACCTTTTAATTTCTAAAACCTACCCTGTCATATTTTAATTGACAGAACAAAACAGTAAAGCGTAAGAACAGAAAACGAAATACATTAAAAAAATAGATGAACTTGAAGACAGCAATATTATGTCACTTACCTTCTATATTAGACATGTAAGACAGATGAGAGCTCCATAAGTTTTTTGACTTAAGTTTCTGCTGCTGAGTACTTAATCCGACCACTAAAGCAGAGAGGAATGGATGTTAACTGATTTCGACCCCACTTTGGTTAGTGTTGTTGTTACCTTCGCCTCTTTCTGTTATATACACACTCTCTCTTGTTCTTTCTTTCTCGCGTACATACACACAGGTTGAATGCCAACTACTTCAACGTTTAAGGAGGAGGGGTCAGATGTATGCGTGAGAGAAAGAGGAATAAGAGAGAGAGAGAGAGTGAGAGTTTCAATGCCGGCCCCAGTTGACAGAAGTAAACGACCTGAACTGCCTCCCGTATAACAAGTTGGACTAACTTGGTCTCTCTAAAAACAACCAACAGTAGTAGCGTCAGTATCCTGAATACCGCCACTATTACTACTACTACTATTCGTTTCTGATTGTATTCTCTTTATCTCCGCTGACAACACCGTTATAATATAATAGCTTTGATGTCATCGAATATCACATTAGTAGTTTTGTTAACATTTGGTAATTTACCAAAGGCGCTCTGTTTTCAAAAAACCCTTTCTATCTTTCCCTGGCAATCACAGATCACAGTTGACAGAAAAGAAATATTACTGTTTACATGGTCTTTTTCTATTTGGCAGCCGACGACACGTTGCGGCGGAACCACTTTCCTGCAGGTACGCTGCTGCCACGGTAGGAGTTTTCGAAAATACACCGTCTATATCTCCGGTTTCTAATACAGACGAGAATTTTCTCAAATTTGTTTGATTTCATCCTCATTCATTTACAATTATCTATTAATTTTATTTTTTATTTATGGTGGTTACTTTTTTAGACATTATCATAAGGTGCTACAATAGCATAGTTGTCATGGTGCTAATGACATATCTATATATATATGTATATATATATATATATATATATATATATATATTTGTATATAACAATGAGAAGCCAAGTTGGGCTTAGTCGTAATACCCAGATTTTTTTTTCTAGCCAAATGAGACCCTTACTTGGTTGATTGACTTGCAAGAAATAACAGGCAAATCTTCGTGAAATTACACCCTCCCGTCATCACAAGGGAGACACACACTGGATAATGTACTCTTAGATACGCAATACCCGAGAGAAGGACGGGGTGGTCATGACCTGAATGGCTTTGATCATAGGTTTACTCTGCCAGGGCTGACCAAGGACTACACAACAACAACCCTAATTTTTCTGATTTAAGGTGAAAATTCCTGTCTTTTATATATATATGCACATAAGCTTAGAGACATCACCTGAGATTAAATTTCCTCTTCTATTGAATTGGTTAAAGGATATTGATTTCGTATTTTGTTTGATCCGACTACTCAAATTCATCTATGATGTTTTTTAATAAACACCGATCATCATCATTGTCATCGTTACTATCATCATCACTGTTATCGTTACTATCATCATCACTGTTATCCTAATCATTGGGGGAACATTAACCACTGAATTTTTTAAAGCCTACTGTATCTTAAAATACCAATTATTAATAACTAATTATTTAAAAATCAATATCATAATTGCAAATTTGATGTGTAAGCCCCTTGTATGTGCTTAGGTCGTAGTAATAATATTAGTAGTAGTTGTATTAATGTTTCTAAAATTTCTCGTCTTTCACCAACGGGATCAATATATTATTGTGTATCTTCTGTGTATGACTCATTGTAAAGTATACTAGTATTAACAGTTAGTCACTGTTGTACTACTAGACGAAGTAGGAGTATTTCCTGTCTGAGTGTATATAGTCTAACTTTGAGTATATGCATTAGTCTAAAGATACATTGTGATGAGGCTACTGACATTTGAACCCATTAAGTAATTTTTGTAGAAGATAAAACATAGAAAGATTCTAATATAAAATCTATCCAAATAAGTTTTGGTGACTTTGAATTAACTTATATTCACATAATAGGGTCTGAAAAGATTTTTGATGCTCTTTTGCTGACACTTTTTTTTTTAGGATTTATTATCGTTATTATTTAATCAATTCTTCAATTGGAATTACTTTGCTTACTGTATCAATACACTTAGTGAAATTTTGTAATTTTCTTTACAACAAAACCCTCAACACCTTCAAGTATCACTTGAACTGGAAGGTACAGGTGAAGATGAAAGTCTTATCCTTGATGGAGTTAAGGAAAGGTAGGTAAGAGTAGTTAGATTGCTATAAGTGGATAGTTTGACTTTTCAGTGTCGCCTACAGACAAAAGCACAATGAAGGAAATTGCTAGAAGCATACTATAGTAAAAGTTTTTGGAGAGCCTTCTTCCTCTTTCAGTGACTGTCCTTGTTTTGGGACTATTACATTTATTTAGTGTCAAAATTCTATTATATGCTTGTATTATTTAACTCACTTGTTCATTATGTGTCTACACACTTTTCTATGCACTCCCATTTCTGTTTTGTTGTAGTCAATTTTTTTTATTTATTGAACTGAATTATTTTGTATTGTATCGTATATCATGATACAATGTTTTGTCGTGTGGCAGTTTCCTTGACAATGAAATGAATTATTATGATTATAGAAGAGTTGCAGGCCCACGGTTAACATGGCAAAAAACGTAAGTTCTATTTATAGCTAAGGTATTTAAAAAGCCAATGAAATGGTACAATCAGAGAGAGGGATCTTGATCAGTTTGGAGAAAAAAGTTGCTAAGGCGAACTCAGTACAAATAATGGCAAAATCTCTGACAGAATCACAGAAATCCCTAACATAATATCATCATCATAACATGATATTTAAGTAAAACCTATAGGTATGCATGAAAGGAAGTGTATTGACCACTCACATGGTTTACTATAAGTTGTAGATAATTCCTCTATCTCGGCAAAATAGTAAGTGTTAAATATTGTTCTAGTAAAAGGGATAGGAATTAAATGATGATAAGTTCAAAGACTTGATACTGTTTTTTTCCCTCTGAAGTTTGTGTAAAATAATGTAATGCTGCTTGATCATGAGACATGGGCATTGACTGTGTAAGACCTGTTGAGTCTTGAAAGAAATGTATTGAGGAGGAAGCATAGATTTTTGACTATGCTAAATGAATGTCGCACAGTGACCAAAGATGGTAAATTTTCTTTAAAACAATTTTGTTCATGTAGCATCATGATATAATATTGGTTATAAATTCATTTACAAATCTGCTACTACTTACTAAAGAACACAGATTAAGTCAAGTTAAAGCTGTATTTTGTATAGAATTAATCTAAAGTTTGTACAAAAGCCAGAGTAGTTTGACTTGCATGGTAAATTAAGCTTTTTAAAGGGATTTGCTCATGTAGCTTCTTTACTATGAATGCATAATACAGAGTCAACACTTACTGTGAAATAGTGCCATGTAGATAGATGGCAGCCAGAGGAAAAGCAGATGGGGGAAAAAAACAGGAAACAGATCAAGGAAAATAAAGGAATAATGTCAGTCCTGGAAATGCTGGGTCTCACACAATGTCACAAAATCAAGATCATCATCATCATCGTTTAACGTCCGTTTTCCATGCTAGCATGGGTTAGATGGTTCGACCGGGGTTTGAGAAGCCAGGACGCTGCACCAGGCTCCAGTCTTATCTGGCAGTGTTTCTACAGCTGGATACCCTTCCTAACGCCAACCACTCTGAGTGTAGTGGGTGCTTTTTGACATACCACTGGCACAGGTGCCAGGGGAGGCTGGCAATGGCCACGATCGGTTGGTGCTTTTTATGTGTCACTGGCACGGAAGCCAGTCAAGGCGGCGCGGCATCGGACGGTGCTTTTTACAGGCCACCAGCACAGATATCACAGCTACAATTTCCATTTGATTTTTATTTTGATGTTGATGTACTTGACTCAATAGGTTTCCTCAAGCACAGCAGGTCACCCTACGATCTAAGGTAAGCACAGCAGGCTGTCCTGCAATCCAAAGTACTTTGGGTGGGCTGGGGCTGCTATGTGAAGCTGGTGCAGGAAATGGCCATGAACTCACGTTATTTGTCGCGTCTTCGCAGTCACAGCATATCTCCAGAGATCTCGGTCTTTTGTCATTGCCTCTGTGAGGCCCAACATTCGAAGGTCAATCTTGACCACCTCATTCCATGTCTTTCTGGGTCTACCTCTACTCCAAATTCCTTCAACTGTTTGGGAGTAGCACTTCTTCACACATCTCTCCTCATCCATCCATAGTACATGACCATACCAGCGCAAACATCTCTCTTGCATGCCACATCCAATGCTTCTTATGTCCAGCATTTCTCTCAGGGCACTTACCCTCTGTCATCTGTGCACGCTGACATTACACATCCAGCAGATCATGCTAGCTTCATCTCTTTCAAGTCTACACATGTCCTCTGCAGTTACAGCCCATGTTTCACTACCATGAAGCATGGCAGTTTGCACACATGCATCGTACAATCTATCTTTCACTCTGAGCAAGAGAACCTTTGTCACCAGTAGGGGTAGAAGCTTTCTAAACTTTGCCCAGGCTATTCGTATTCTAGTGGTGACACTCTCTGAGCATCCACCTCTACTACTAACTTGGTCACATGGTAGCAGAAACTATCAACTACTAGTTTCTTCCCCTGGAGTATGATGGAATCTGTTTTCTGAGTATCTCTGGTGTCTATTGCCCCTATGCATCTGCCACACATGAAAGCTATCTTCTCAGTTAATTTTCCTTTGATGTTGCTGCACCTCTTATGCATCCATAGCTTACACTGGGTACATCTTGTGGAGTTTCTACCTACTCCTTTTCTACAGATCGAGCAGGGCCACCTACCTGAGGGGGTGTATGATGAGTTCGCCTTCCTACTTACTGTAACTTTGGTCTTTGCTACATTGACTCTAAGGCCTTTTGATTCTAGACCTAGCTTCCACACCTAAAATTTCTTTTTAGTTACGGTAGTGATTCTGCTATGAGAGCCAGGTCATCAGCATAGAGGAGCTCCCATGGGCAACCTATCTTGAATTCCTCTGTTATTGCCTGGAGGACTATGATGAATAAAAGGGGCCTGAGGGCTGAACCTTGGTGGACCCCTACTTCTACCTGGAATTCTTCACTATACTCGTCAATCCTAACCTTACTAACGGCCTCTCTGTATAAGGCCTGTACAGCCATTATTAACCATTCATCAATCTCCAGTTTCCGCATCGCCCATCAGATAAGGGATCGGGGGACCTTGTCAAAGGCTTTCTCCAAGTCCATGAAAGCTAAGTAGAGGGTTTTATCTTTAGCTAGGTATTTCTCCTGCAGTTGTCGAACCAGGAATTTGGCATCACTGGTGCTTCTACCCGGAGCAAAATTGAACTGCGTCTCATCTAAGCAGACTCTCTCCCTAATGAGATTGTCTATGATCCTCTCTGTGACCATCATCACCTGATCCAACAGTTTAATACCCCTGTAGTTATTTCTATCTAGAGCATCACCTTTACAAGAGCATCAATCTTTATTCAAGACTCATCTAACCTAAAACAGTATGAGAAAATGAGTATTAAATCTATTATTATTATTATAATGGCAGTGCCATAGCATGGCCACAGCTCTTGAGCTGAAACTAGATAAAATAAAATAAATAAATATATAAATAAATTAAAACAAATGAAAAATTCCACTGAGATCAACTCTGCCTTTCATCCTTTTGGGGTCTATAAAATAAGTATCAGTCAAATACTAGAGTCAATATAATAACTGGTTCCTCAACACACCTCAAAATTGCTGATCTTATGTCAAAATTACAGAATTATTATAATTATTGTTAATTGGTTATGCATAACAGTACAAAGCTCCAAATTTTCTGTAGGGGTTTAATCCCTAAGCTTTATTTAAATAATCAATGAATTAACCTAAAGCCCTTAATGTGTAGTGGATACATACATCATTTCATTGACATACTACACTCATGGGGTGGTTGGTGTTAGGAAGGGCATCCAGCTGTAGAAACACTGCCAGATCAGACTGGAGCTTGGTGCAGCCTCCTGGCTTCCCAGACCCCGGTCAAACCGTCCAACCCATGCCAGCACAGAAAACGGACGTTAAACGATGATGATGATGACTACCTACTAAGCGTAGACAGTCTCAAAAGCATCTGACCAGTCTTAAGCATTATATGGTCTTCATTTTGTTGATGTTGCTTGATTCTGGATAATCACTGATTAATCATACTTATATTCAATTTATAGCCATTCAGTAGTGAGAATATTTTATTTATTTTTTTTTTTTCATATCTAGACTACACTATACATCTTCCCATTTTTTAAATGGTATGGTGTGATTTGAAAACATTTGGCTGATATTTATTGCAGGTTAAGCAAATAGTAGAGGCCCATTATCTCTTTTGTAGAAAAGCCAGGTATCAATAATTAGAACATCAATTACTAGGAGACCCTAGCTGCTAAAGCACTGAAACTAAGTATCAGTGAGGATTGTGTTCAGCAAGCTATTATGATCATGTTACATAAGATATGCTCCTCAGTCTAATTGCAGTACTTTTTCAAGCATAATCAAGGATGAATGTCGAGTAAATCGCTGGAGATATTCATTGGCAGTACATTTTGCTCCTTGAAGAATTATTTTCAGACAGGGGCTATGAAGCTCTAAAGAATGCTTTTAACAAAGAAGACCTAACCCACCTTCCTTTTTTCTTTTCTTTTTATTTTTCCTAAAGAATTTCAGATCAAGTATTACAAACTTTTTCCCAAAGTCACCAACAGAGTAACACTAAATATATTGGAAACATTTGTCAGTTTATAATGAATCATACAAGCACTGCAATATAATACAGGTAGACATGCGCAGGAGTGGCTGTGTGGTAAGTAGCTTGCTTACCAACCACATGGTTCCGGGTTCAGTCCCACTGCGTGGCACCTTGGGCAAGTATCTTCTACTATAGCCTCGGGCCGATCAAAGCCTTGTGAGTGGATTTTTGTAGACGGAAACTGAAAGAAGCCCGTCATATATATGTATATATATATGTTTGTGTGTCTGTATTTGTCCCCCTAGCATTGCTTGACAACCGATGCTGGTGTGTTTATGTCACTTAGCGGTTCGGCAAAAGAGACCGATAGAATAAGTACTGGGCTTACAAAGAATAAGTCCCGGGGGTCGAATTGCTCGATTAAAGGCGGTGCTCCAGCATGGCCGCAGTCAAATGACTGAAACAAGTAAAAGAGTATGTCCTGAACTGTAGTGAGTATAAAGAAAGAATTTCAAGTAGCTCAGTCCAATGTTTGTTACTTGACTCATTTTATCTTTCATGCAGGGTTGCTAGTTAGGTTTATTGTGAGAATTACTTCATCACTGGTATTTTGAAACAGTTATAGTTACTATTTTTCTGTCTAAACAAACCTACAAGTAATGAGGAAAATTAGAAAAGTTTTGCTTTCAGATGAATTTGGTTAGGTGACTGGATAAAAGTGCCAACTTTTGAATATATAACATTGTGTAGCAAACTTTTTTTCATTTTTTGTCTTTGGTCAACAAGTGTTTATTTCCTATTTACTTATATCTAGAAATCAAAGGAAATGACTACTATTCCCTTCAGATTTTGCTTTTGTGACCTGGACATCAATGTTTTTCCATTACATTTCAGATAGAATCAACACTGAACTGCTTAAGAAGAAATATCATTATAGCAAATACTCTCCTCAATACCACAGATTTGCTTGTCAGTTGCTTGATCTTAACCATTTGAGCATGTCACATAGTGACTGACAATACTATCTGTTCATCTCTGATCATGAGCAGGAGTAGTGGGAGAGCATTGTAGCCATGTGTTGAGAGGGATTATTTAGGGTTTGAATAGATATAACAAAAGCAAAGTTGACAGGAGGTATTAGCCATTTTTCATACTTTCTAGAGGTAAGCAAATAGGAAATAACAGTAGCCACCTAAGAACAAAAATCATGTTACACAGTGTAATCTATTTATAGTTATAAACTGACTCATTCAACAAGATCTGAAATTGATGAGATTTCAAGTGACTCTGATCTATAAATCCTGAAATGGCCATCTATTTTCTACTTCTGTTGAGAGAAATTTTATTTGAGATTCCTTGTTGAAACAAAGGCTGTTACATCATGGTAGAAATACATTATCAACTTAAAGATGTATCATCATCATTTAACATCCTGCTTGTTTTGGCATGTGTTAAACAGTTTGGAGGACTGCATCCTGCAACAATGTCTTTGGCATGGTTTCTCTGGCTGGATACATTTCACAATGTCAACTACCTTGCAAAGTAGATGCTACTTTCATGACACCATATGATAATTGCCTCATAACTGGCAAGGCTAAGGCCCTAGAGTGGTCCCTATAACCGAGGGCAAATTGAAGAGAGAGTAGGTGATGATCCAAGGCAAATGGATGAGGGAATAGTAAATAAGAGGAGAGGATAGTGGAATATGGCAGGGAAAAGAGAAGAGGTTGAGAAAAAGAGAGAGACAGAGTTAAATAGGTGCTAAGGTAGGTTGTGTAGGGGGTGTTTAGGGCTATCCAGTATTATAAGGGACAAGTATGGACAGAATGTGTGAGAGAAAAGAGACAAGAAGGAAACAGTAAACTAGAGTGTAATGGAAACCTGAGTATCCCTGAAGAAAAAAGGGGTGAGATTATGTAGGTGAGTCAGAGAAGGAAGATGAAAAGGGGTGAAGATGCAGAGAAGTTGTGGGAGAGAAAAGAAGGTTCAGAAGTAGATGCTCAAAGGCACCATAGAAGTAGAAAGAATGGGATATGAAAACCATGAATTGTATTTAAATTTTACATATTTTTAATAATAATAATGGTTTCAAATTTTTCCACAAGGGCAGCCATTTTGGGGGAGGGGATAAGTCAATTACATCAACCCCAGTGTTTCACTGGTACTTAGTTTATCGACCCTGAAAGGATGGAAGGCAAAGTCACCTCACCAGAATTTGAACTCAGAACGTAGTGGTAGGCGAAATATTGCTAAACATTTCGTCCAGCGCACTAATGATTCTGCCAGCTCGCCACCTTTTTAATGATAATAATAATAATAATAATAACAATAATAATAATAAAGTTTTAGTACAAGGCCAGCAGTTTTAAGTAGTGGTGGGAGATTACTAAGTTACATTGGCTTCAGTACTTATGTAATACATATTTTATTAACCCTGAAAAGATGCAAGGCAAAATCAGCCTCAGCAGAATTTGAACTCAGAACATAAAGAGCTGAAAGAAATTTTGCTAAGCATTTTATCCTACACTCTAATGATTCTGCCAAGCTCACCACCTTAGTAATGGTTTCAAATTTTGGCACAAGGCCAGTAATATCAGGAGAGGAGTTAAGTTGTTTACATCCACTCCAGTGCTCAACTGATACTTATTTTATTGACCCTCAAAGGATGAAAGGCAGAATTTGAACTCTGAACGTGAAGATGGACAAAATTCCACAAAACATTTTGCCCAGCATACTAATGATTCTGCCAGCTCACTGCTTTAATAATAATGATAATTCTTTCTTATTTTTGTGCAAAGCCAGGAATTTTAGGGGTAGGGTTGGTTGTAGTGAGGCATGGGCTTTGAATGCAGAGGATTTGAAAAGACAGGAAAAAAATTAGTGTGCTCCATTGGGTGTGCAATGTAAGTTCACATGAAAGGTAAAATATAAAAGTGTTTAGAGAAATTCTGGACATAAGAGGAATCAGATGTAGTGTGTAAGAAAGACGTCTGCACTGGTATAGAGTTTTGATGTGTGTGGATGAGAAAGAAGTGCTGCTCAATGCCCTTTTGCAGATTACCTTGATGTCTTTATTTTCTTGGCTGGTGACTTCAGTGGACATGATGGATAGCAATCCAATGGATTCCATGGTGTACATGGAGGCTATGGTTTTGATCCTAAAAATGAAGAGGGAACAAAATTTGTGAAGTTCTGTGATGCAAATGACCTGATGATCTGCAATGCTAACTTAAAGAAACCAACCAGTAATCTGATTATTTATTAATCAGGTGGGAACACAAGCCAAACTGACAACATTCTTCCTAAAAAAAATGGGTTAAATAAATGTTTGTGTATGCAAAGTTAATGACTAGTGGCTTCATGTTTAGAGCTAAAAGGATTCAGAGTTATAAACTAGTATGGAAAATAAAGTCATGAATGCTTAAAGATTAGGTGAACAGTGAGAAATTTAGAAAAGCACTAGTTGAAGCATTTGACAAGAATGAAGAGATAGAGACTTATAACAGAGAAGAATTGGAAGCTCTTTTGGGATAACCTACTGAGAGCAACAGAAAATCTGAGGCTGGTACAAAGTTCTAGCCAGGCCAAGTGTAACATTGTGATGGAAACAGTGACGTAGACATAGCCATAAAAGCAAAGAAACAGGCCTGCAAGGATTGGAAGAATGA
Source organism: Octopus sinensis (assembly GCF_006345805.1). NCBI lineage: Eukaryota > Metazoa > Mollusca > Cephalopoda > Octopoda > Octopodidae > Octopus > Octopus sinensis. The sequence goes on along the minus strand of NC_042997.1, from coordinate 54,644,142 downwards.
CCTAGCAGAGAAATATACCAGATGGCTAGAAGATAAGCTAGGCAACAGGTCTTTTTATCAAAGGTAGAATCAGAAAGGAAGCGGTTTGCCAATGTTCTAGTGTGAGAACCAGAGGCATGATGTGTTCCAGATTGCACAACAGTGTAACAGAAAAAAATCATGATGTTGAAGCATGCATGAATGGATGATAGTATACTTGCACTTTGTGAATCTGAAAAGAAAAAGGCATGAAAGTCTTCAAAATGTGGAGAATGCATGAGGGAAGGAGAGTCTTCCTGACATGGATGGGCCTAACAGCAGTATGACAGTTATAGCAATTAAGGATATGAAGACAAGGAAAATCCAAGGTCCATCAGGAATTACTGCCAAGATGCTTAAAATATCTGGTGGAGTAGGATATGACTTAATCACCCATATAATCAGGTTGTACAGGAAGGTATCAAACCCAACAAAGGAGTAGCAGCATTATAGTCAACTGTTAAAAGGGTAAAAATGATGCTTGTGTACAAATAGCAATGCTACATAATAATGAAATATGGCCTGTGAAAGCAGAGAACATGCAAAAACCTAGAAAGAAATTATGCTAACATGCTCTACTCAATATGCACTATCAGTGTGCATGCACAACAAAGTGCAAATGTATTGAGATAAAAATTGGGCACAGGAGGTATCAGAGGCAGTGTGCAAGAGATAAGACTGTGCTGATATGGTCATGTGATGTGTATGGATGAGGACCTATGCATAAAGGAGTGTTGATTGCTAAATGTAGATGGAAGAGGAAGTCTCTAGAAGATGTTGGACAAAGTTGTGAAGAATGACCTCTAGATGTTGAGCCTCGCAGAGAAGTTGACAAAGGACCAAAATGATTGGCAACTTGCTGTGTTAAAGAAGACTTGTCTATTGCTTTTGTAATGTACTCTGTTATTTTACTAACGTCAATTCTAGAAGGACTAAAGTAAAATTGATCTGAAATCATTTATATACCTACATACTCCAAGACGTTTACTTTGAAACCTGACTTAAAAACTGTTCAGTGATGAATTAAGTCTGATTTTGATTTCTACAAGGGATAAAATTTGCTATCCATTTCTCCAGGATTAAGGATATAACTATCTCTTATCTACAGAGGTTACTTTAGTTGACTTCACTAACCCCAAAATATGTGGTCTTGTGATAATTTTCAACATTTATATTGCTGTTAAAATATTGAATTGTAATATCAATACAAAACCAGAAATTTGCTGGATAGATCCTATCCTGTGCTTTGCTGGTACTTATTTAACCAACTCTAGAAGGAAGAAACATTCTGGTGGAATTTGAACTCGGAATGTAAAGGAACATATCTAACTACAGCAAGATATTCTATCAGGCACTTTAATGATTCTATCAGTGATTACCTTTTTTTTTTGGTTATATCATATTCGTCATCATCATCATCATTGTTTAAAGTCCGTTTTCCATGCTGGCATGGGTTGGACAGTTTGACTGAGGACTGGTGAGCCAGATGGCTGCATCAGTCTCCAATCTGATTTGGCAGGGTTTCTACAGCTGGATGCCCTTCCTAACGCCAACCACTCCGAGAGTGTAGTGGGTGCTTTTATGTGCCACCGGCAAGAGAGCCAGTCAGGCAGTACTGGCAACGGCCATGCTCAAATGGTGTTTTTTACGTGCCACCTGCACAGGAGCGAGTCCAGCGGCACTGGCAACGATCTTGCTCGAATGTTGTTTTTCACGTGCCACCAGCACAAGTGCCAGTAAGGCGATGCTGGTAACGATCACGCTCGAATGGTGCTTTATACGTGCCACTTGCACAGGAGCCAGTCAGTGAGTCTAGCAATGATCACACTCAGATGGTGCTCTTAGCACTCCACTAGCACTGATGCCAGTCATGCAGTGCTGTCATCAAATTTGATTTCGATTTCACTTGCCTCAACATATCTTCAATAATGCTATTACATTATTTGTGAAGGAAATAAGCTTAAGAAATAAACTCATTCAGCCAATGATACTTAGAAATAAAAGACATTGATGTTAGTCCACAGAAATAAAGTGAATGTAAAAGCTACATTAGAAGACTTATGCAATTGAATAGTTATTAAAGGATCAACTGTATTTCAAGCCACTAAAATAGATGAATTAAATTTACTTGAGTTGTTATGGTGAGATATGGAATTTTTTAAGTGTACTTGCTGAATGATAGATTTGGTTGTAAAATTTGTAACAAATGGTAACTAATGTTGAAATGTAGTCTATCATCTACCTCAGTGTATACAACTACCTTCGCAAGCAAATTTTCACACTATGCAACAGACTTCTGTACTATTGTTAAGTGAAACTTTGTTTTAGAGCTGCTGACTTTCCAGCTTGTTTGCTGGAACCAAAATACAGTATAAGAAATGTGTTACTAAGGTGTAATCTAATATTAGTCACAAAACTTACAATAAGTGTTCTCCTGTCTCATGAGAGAATTTTGAAAATAAGTAAATCTGCAAGTAAGTTATTTTGTAAAATAAAAAATATATAAAGAAAATTCTTAAAAGATATTGCATTGCAGGATCCAACTTGTTTATTTCCCTGCACCATTTAACAAAGCTACTTCAGTTCTGTTCCGTAAATAAGATTTTTATCTAAGTATTAAAAGAATGTTAGTTTCAGGTTTCTCCTGACTAGAATTTCATAGAAATTATGTCACTGATTAAATTTATACCCATGGGATTTACGTTTTCTTGCAAACTAAAAAAAAATTAGAAAATTGCATAAAATAAAAGCAAGCTTGTTCACAGGGAGAGGACTGTGTATCTCATTTATATATTATCTTGCACTCAATATACAAGCAACTTGTCATAGAACATGTGTTTTAAGGCCATTTTCTCTACTAAAGCAGAGGTTAGCCTTGTTAACCACATGAGAACCATTTTCATTTTACCCTATCCTCTACTTCACCCTTATCAAACACCTTTGCCCTCATCTTCTTTTCCATCGTTTTTAGTTGCATCAATGTCAGTCATTCACTTCCTCTTACATTCATTTCAATAATTTTATCACCTTCTCACTACTATTTCTCCTCAGCACATGACCCAGCTATTTCATCCCATTTCGTTTCACAACGTACATTACTGACTCATTTCCCACCATTATTGCGATTCACTGTTTGTCTTCCCTCTCTTTCAGTAAAACTCCACTCATCAAAAGAATCATACTCATTTTTTGCTTTTTCCAGCTTTCTCTGCTTCTCCATGTTCATCACCTATATCTCATTTTGATAAATCATAGCACTTCTCACTGTTGCAGTGTACTCCTTTCCCTTTAATTTCATTGCCCCTTCATTAGAACACCAATCAGTTTCTAGAACTTCTCTCATATGCATCTCAGTCTATCAATCTACCATTCAACTTCATGCCATTTCCAACATCCGGCTCAACATTCTCTCCGTTTGCATTGCTACCCATAGACACATTACACTTAAATGCAGCTGATAAATTAGATAATAGTCAACATTTTCTAATCAATCCACCCAGCACATACTGTACATTTAATGGAGTTCACTACAACATTCTTTCCTGCACAGAATACTATAATGAGTACATTTTGGTTTCTAATGCAAGCAGTTAAAACTCACAGCATGTTCAAACATTGCTTGAGCGTATCACCATAATTGTAAGTAAGTAAAGGAAAACTCTATCCCCCCCCTCTCTCTCACACACTCTTTCGCCCTGGTTTAACACTACAGCTTGGCATTTTAGGTGCCTTTAGTGAAGTTCACAGTAATGCAAGAACTGGACCAAGCCTTTGGTTTGAAGATATTTTCTTTCATCTATCCCACCAGTCTTAGGGGTCATGTACACAATTCACATTATCAACACTTATGCAGGTTAAAAGGTCACTTTAGTTCTGCACAAGCTGGAGTTTATAAATAGTTCAGAATGAATAACTGATCTCTGATAAGGCATAATACATGTTTCAAGACTAGTCAGATCAACAATGTCTTTTTCTGTCCATAAAGAGTAAAACTTATAGTTTCATCACAATGTATCCATTTGCTCAAACACACTTAAACATTTACTTCATATCCACAAACATGCACAAATGACCAGTACTAAGCACAAGGAAAACTAAAAAATTGCCTAGGGTGCAAAAGTCTGGCATCACCACACAAACTCTGAACTTACACAACATTACTTAATCCAGAATGAAAACTTAATAATAAAGATAGAAGATGAATTCACTCCCAGAACAGAGGGAGATAGAAGACAAAGGTAGGTAGATGGAGTCAGGAGGACCATGTCATGTTATGATCTGTTGCAACTTGGCAGTAAATGTTTCAAACTTTGCTAGATAATAGATTTACTCTGTGATGCACTTGATTGTAAAGTTAATTAGGATTCCAAGAATGCATTTTACAGTTTGGTGTATATGAAGGTGATGGTTGCAAGAAGTTGTAAAAAAGTATTAGTGAAGGGTCACATATTATAGGGTTGGATTTGGATGTGAAATACTCAGGCAGTCACCCAGCATACACACCTACACATGTATTGTAAAACTGAAAAATGAACATAAGAGACTTGCAGATAATCTATCTAGGAGGGCAATAATTTTGAATAAGAACTGATAGAGAGTAATAGAACTCTCTAGTGTTGACACAAACAGTTTTTTAATGCTGATGAACATATAATATAAACCTCGTTCACACTATAAGTTTGATGGAGATAAGCAATAATAAAATGTATGCAAACATTTCCCTGTAATGTGTACTAGATGAGAGAGGACTATGCCAGGAAATGAGATGTACAATACCCATCCTATGAAGCATGAAAAGCAGAATTTAAAAAATTATAATGATGATGATGATGTGTGTGTGAGTGCATGAGTATACATTATATCATATGACAGTGTTTAAAAACTGAAATTTTCCACTGCTTTGACTTAAGTTTCATAGTTCTGCTTTTGATCAGAATTTCTTGTGAACAACATTTACACAACACTCAAATTGACAACAGAGTAAAATTTCCATTTCTAATTTTCTTTTTTACAAACTCCACATTTTGTCTCTCCCTTGGATATAATTGTGTATCTGGACTTTTGCCTTAATGGGGAATAAAACACATGCACTCACATATATACATGTATATATATATATATACATATATACACTGAAGATGTGCTGAGAACAACTTCCGCCACATTCCAGGGAGAAAAACTAGAAGTAGTTGATAGCTTCCATTACCTAAGTGACCAAGTCATTAGGTGGGGAGGGTGCACTGAAAGTGTAGCTGCTAGAATAAGAATAGCCTGGGCAAAGTTCAGAGAGCTCTTACCTCTGCTGGTGACAAAGAGCCTCTTGCTCAGAGTAAAAGGTAGACTATATGACACATGTGTATGAACAGCCATGCTACATGGCAGTGAAACATGGGCCGTGACTACTGAGGACATGTGTAAGCTCACAAGGAATGAAGCCAGTATGATCCGATGGATGTGTAATGTCAGTGTGCATACTCGCCAGAGTGTAAGTACCTTGAGAGAAAAGTTGGACCTAAGAAGCATCATATGTAGTGTGCAAGAGAGACAACTGCACTGGTATGGTCATGTGGCAAGAATGGATGAGGATAGCTGTGTGAAAAAGTGCCACACCCTAGCAGTTGAGGGAACCTGTGGAAGAGGTAGACCCAGGAAGACCTGGGATGAAGTGGAGAAGCGTGACCTTCGAACATTAGGCCTCACTGAGGCAATGACCAGTGACCGAGACTTTTGGAAATATGTTGTGCTTGAGAAGACCCGGCAAGCCAAGTGAGACCATAACCTTGTGGCCTATGTCAGGGGTGTAACCAGCCCACTTACGTGTACCTTCCCTTCATTGGACACTGCTTGCGAAGACCTGTTGAGGCAAGTGAAATCAAAATCAAAATCTAATTCGATGACTGATATCCATGCTAGTGGAGCACTAAGAGCACCATCCGAGCATGATTGTTGCCAGAGGGGCTAACAGGTGTTTGTGCCAGTGGCACGTAAAATGCACCATTTGAGCGTGATCGTTACCAGCATCACCTTACTGGCACTTGTGCCAGTGTGCAGGTGACACATAAAAAAACATGACTTTTTCGTGGCCGTTGCCAGTACCACCTGACTGGCTCTTGTCCTGGTGGCACATAAAAGCACCCACTACACTCTTGGAGTGGTTGGCATTAGGAAGGGCATCCAGCTGTAGAAACTCTGCCAGATCAAGATTGGACCCTGGTGCAGCCAGTCCTCAGTCAAATCGTCCAACCCATGCTAGCATGGAAAGCAGACGTTAAACAATGATGATGATTATGATACATATATATATATATATCATTCTTATTTTTTAGAAAAACATGAAAAGAGAGAAGAAACACCCTCTAAGAAGTAGAACAGTCTTTATTTATTACTGGTGAAGGCCTGTTTATGGAGTTACCCTGGGTTTCTCGCCATAAATAGTATCATATGGCATATCATCAGACCCTAAGATTTGTTGGCCTACATCCTCTTTAAAGTACAAGGGGGAAATGAACTGGATATAAACAATGGGGGTTATCTCCCTCTTCTGGTGGTCATCGGCTGGTCATCAACTTCCTGCTGTGTCATCCTTTTTCAGTTATGCCACCTGTTGGCTGTGGGGATAGATGGTAGGGGATTATCTCCCACTCTCATCAGCAATCAGTTTCCAGCTGTGGTGTAAATATTATCACTAATACCATTATTATCACTATTATTGTTACTCTGGATTTCCCAAAATGCTAATAGAAATTTCTTGAAATGCAAACATGGCCTGAAAATCTCCAGTCTGGAGTTCAATATGCTCCCTGGTATGCATGAGCTTTTCAGGATTTCCATGCCTTTGGCTATGCATAGCTTGCAGTGTTTCATTCCATTTATATACAGACTCAGACAGTGGAGGATTTTCCATGATATCGAGTATGGAATTCTGTCTTCCTTCAGTTGCCAGATATGGCTGGCCAGCAATGTTACATATCTCCTTTCTGGAGCCCTATGGTTGGAGGGACATTTCTTGAAGGAAGTTCCCATGCATCTGATGTATTTCCTTGGATGCATAGTGTCGGTGTTGTACCTACTATTGCTGATGTTGCTGCTGCTACTACTGCTGCTGCTGCTGCTACTACTGCTGCTGCTGCTGCTGTTGGTATTGCTGTTGTTACAGTTGTAGTTGCTGTTGTTGTTAAGCCAACAAGACAGGTAAGAGTGATTAGGTGATGGTCTAGGGCTTAGGGGCAGGAGACCGCAGACCTTGGAAAAAAAACTTTGGTCGTCTTGTTGTAGTCGAGAGCTCTTCGTTGACGCCCAATACCACTGGGAGGTGGCCCTCGAAGTCGCTGGAAATAGAGATCTCCAGGTCCAAATTCTTGAATGGCTGCTGCTGCTGCTGCTGGTGCCGGCGATGGTGCTGATTCTGGTGGTGCTGGCATTGGGGCTGTTGGTGGTGGTGGTGGTTGCATCAGTAGTGTTACTGCTTCTGTGTGTGTTGCCGGTGGTACATGTGCTGGTGTTATTAAACCTGCTGATGCTGCTGCTACCACTGTTGTTGCTACTGCTGCCACTGTCATTGCTGCTGCTATTGCTGGTGCTGTTATTATTACTGGTGTTTTCTTCCATGATGATTATGCTGGGGCCGTTGGTGTTGACAGAGGTGGGGTAGTGGTGATGTTGGTAGTGTTATTACCGGATGTGGAGGGGATGCTATCAATGCTAACACTGTAGTCGAAAGTGTTACAATATTTGATATTATCATTATTATTTCTATTTTCCCTGGTGGTTGGGGTGGGGTACCATTCTCGTTGACAGGGCTACTATTATTCACATCTATACCGGTGCGTCTGTTAGGGGCGGTGCTGCTGCTGTTGGTACTGCAGCCAATATAGCTTGGTCTGCCACTGCTGGAATGAGAGCTGTCAGTGGGTATGTTGCCCTATCTGCTTTTAGTAAGGTTGGAGTTGGAGGTGACATCACTGTGGTCGATCTTAGTGATGGTAGCAGTACCGTCAGGGTTGTAGTGGACACTGTTGGTGTTCCTGTTGTTGATTTCGGTAAGGCTGTTTGTTGTGGTGGTGGGGGGGGGGGGGGCAGTGATGTTGGCTCTGCCTTTGTGTCTACGGCTATTATGGTTCCTGCTAGTGGAATTGGCTGGGTTTGTCCGAACCTCAGCCTGATAGATGATGCCTTTGGTTTTACAGCGGGATTCTACTGGTCAACTGCTGCAGATCCTGCATGAACAACCTGCCTTTTCCCATTGCTTAGGGGTACTAACTAAGATACTATTAATGCTAGAGGCGCAGCTAAGCGAGACCCTAATCTTGTGCCTGTTGAAAATGAGGTCATACCTATGGGAGTTAGTAAAGTGTATGTCTATTAATTTAAGGAAAAGTCTACCTACAGGCTTTATAGTGTTAAGGGAGAAGGGGGATGCAAACTCAGCATCCTGAGATCAGACCTCACCTCTTCATCCCATGTCTTCCTGGATCTCCCTCTTCACAGTTGCTATCCACTTTCAGTGACCGGCACTTCTTTATACAGCTGTCTTCAATCGTATGCATCACATGTCCAAACCAATGTAGTTTTTTCTTGCATTTTGTTTGATTCCTTTTTGCACAACTTTTCTTTCAACACATTTGCACTTTGTCATTCATGCACATTGACATTGTGCATCCTGTGGAGCATACTGCCTTCATTTCTCTCTAGTCTGCATTCAGAGCCCATACTTCACTAGCATTGAGTATAGCTGTTTATACACAAGCATGATACAATCTAGCTTTCACTGTGAAAGAGAGAGAGAGTCCTTTTATTGACAACAGAGGTAGTAGCTCGCTGAACTTTTCTCCATCCTATTCATATTCTAGAAACAATACTTTCAGAGCATCCACCCCATTGCTAATTTGGTCACCGAGATAACAGAAACTATCTACTACCTTGAGAGAGCCTCCTGGACATTTGAGAGAGTCTAGGTCCCATGTGCTCTTAGTGCTTATTGTTCCTGCATATCTGTCACACACAAAGGTGACCTTATCTGTTAATCTCCCTATGGTTCCACTGCATCTCATATGTGTCCATAGCTTACATTTGGTGCAGTGAATGGAATTACTTCCCAATCTCTTCCTACAAATGCATCTTATCTGCTTTCTTGCTAACAACTTTGGTCTTAGCTAGGTTAACTTTAAGGCCCTTTGATCCTAGGTTTTGTTTCCATACCTGGAATTTTTTCTCCAAGAATGTTGTTGACAGTGACTTTGAAGTTTCAGCCAGCTAAGCCATTGTTGGACTGTAGTTTGATAATGGCTTAGCTGGCCAAAACTTCAGTGTCACTGTCAGCAACATTCTTGTTTAAGAATGATAAATTTGTACTTTACAAAACTATAGAGTAACCCATCAGATTGATGTAAAACTGTTTTTATTATAACTGAACATAAAAGCAAATTATCTTTTCTACTCTAGGCACAAGGCACAAAATTTTGGGGGAGGGCGCCAATTGATTAGATCGACCTCAGTACACTACTAGTACTTAATTTATTGATCCTGAAAGGATGAAAGACAAAGTCGACCCTGAAAGGATGAAAGACAAAGTTGACCTTGGTGGAATTTGAACTCAGAATGTAAAGACAGATGAAATACCGCTAAGCATTTCGCCCAGCATGTTAACAATACTACTGGCTCGCTGCCTTCATAAGAGCAAATATTAATACACACACACACACATATTATGTAGGAAGTGAAAAATCTATGCTGTGTCCTCTTGAAGCACATCTGTTTATTCCAGTATTACAATCCAGTATATAGCTGTTGTCATTGTTGTATTGATATTAGAGTTTAAAATTCTGGAAATGTTGTTTGCAGATATTATATAACAAAATAGGATGTTGGAAATGTTTTTGATATTATTTATTCACCATTACACATGTTTAATTTGCTATTAGGAATCACGGTCGTACATGTTGGATAAATGTGTGTAGTGATGCTGCTGTGTAAGGTTCAGTGCACATGTGCAGAATGGGATTACTTCCGGTTGGCCACCAGAAGTCTTCCCCATGTGCATGTGCGGGAAACTGACCCCTAAAATGCAGGTCGCTCATTCATCCTTTCTGGCCCTAGCAGCACTCGTGAACGGATATGTACTGGCAGTCTCTGAGGACTTCATACCAATCAAGCAGCAAACCACGACGAATCATTTTGACTAACAAACAAGAATCAGTACTACAGATTCGGCTGTCGGTTTCCCTCCAGAGAACACGTACACCAGTTCTACATTACAACGAGAAATAAACAACATTTTGCTGTGTTCGTAGATCGCCTGACTTGTCTGTTATTTTAACTAAAATTGAATGTGACGGGATCAGATCGGACACCCCTCCAGTGATACCGAAACTGATCCTGTTACATGTGCAAGAAATTTCCTATTAGAAATAGGAAATTTCAGACAGAGAATCAAATGCATTGTTTGATTCTCTGCCTGAAGAATTACTTATAGGAAATTTCTTATATGTTTATCCAATACATGCAACTTTGTGATTCCTATTAGCAAATGAAATATGTGATGCAGTGACTAAATAATACCAAAAACATTTTCCAACTTCTTATTTTGTTACACACATTGGTATAACTTAGCAGTTTGGTAAAACAGACCAATAGAATAAGTATCACTCCTTGATCTGAGTTTTGTCCATGACATCATTGTCAAAGGCCTGCTGAATCTTCTAGATGGTTTAAGCTTGAGTATCGCCAAGCTCTTAGCTAAACTTGGTGTAATGTCTCTGCTCAATATGTTTGGTCATTATGAGTGAAAACGAAAATCTGACGAGCACTCACTATATGTCTGTCTCTAGGCATAACAGTTGGGAACTGACGTGACCTACAGGTTCAAAAGTATTCACGCATGCACAAGAAGGGTGGCGTTACCTCCCATCTACGGGATTTTGCCCAAGAAACATTAGCTTTGGCAAGAAAAAATAAAGTCAGATGCCTTCTGAATGTACCTCGTATATATTAAATCAGGCACATGTCATCTGGATAAGGCAGACAACACCTACCCAGTTAAAACTATAAATGTTAATTATAAAATATATGTAAATGATTTGCAAATTGAATAAAAATGCTAATTTGATGTATGGAATTTGCAGTATAATTTAGTAAAAGGTTACTATTCTGATGTTAGACAGAACATCCACTGTCTTCCAAGTTCAATGTATATTCGAAAGCATAATGTTATTAATACCATGAGTTTTGATACATAAAATATAGTGAAATTGGAGGCAATAATTAAACGACCTTCATTAAATGTTATTACAGAGGGAGAAGCATGCACATGTGAGTTAGTATGTGTATGTGTGCGTGTGTGTGAGAGAGAGAGAGAGAGAGAGAAAATGTATTTTGTTAACAAAACAAAATACTTTTAAACATTGTTTAAATGTGATAAATGTTTATTGAGAATAAATTTTCAGGTTTGTTTTGTTGTCACAAATTGTGAAATTTTAAAATTAGGTAAAAATTTTCAAATTTGGTATATTGATGTAATTTTTCATGCTAAATCCCATTTTGTTATTTATTTATTCCAGAAAAAAAAAATCAGAAAAATTTTACAGAGGCTTAAAGTTTGATCATTTTTACTCAATCAGAAAACAGGATTTGGAAGCAGGCATATTCTGCATGATAGTTATTACAAAATAAAAACAATTTTAAAGCAACAAAAGTTTTGAAGCTTGAAGTTTTAATGAATAAAGTCATGTGAAACTGTCAAACAGGCATATAAACAATTTAAAAAGAAAAAGATCCTCAACGAAAATTGCATGTTCAGGTTCAGGATTAGGGTTAGGGTTTAAGGTTAGGTTTAGGGTTAGGGTGTGACTCATCAAAGAAATTATGTAGGCTGAAAAAAACATACATGTGGTGCTGAGTCTCTCTTTACACAATTTTCTTTCAGGAATAATACCTTCCTTTGAAAGTAGGAGATTTCATCCTACTTGGTTTTCCCTTTCTTCATCACACTCAAAAGATTAAATGAGCTGGTTGTGGTTATACTTGTATTTAGGTTGAAAACCTTAAGAAAAACACAGCTCAAAATTATGAAAATGAGGCAGGACAGCTATAGAAAATATCTATTTCTTCAAAAAGAAAAATATATGAAAATAAGCACTTGTCAAAGAAAATTCATATTGTAGTGGTTTAAGCAGGCTAAAGCTTCATTTGTTATTATGGAAACAAGCACCAACGTGTCTATAGTTTTTGATTGTTTAAAATTACCTAAAATTTGCAAGCTTTAAAAGTTAACTTTTTTTTTATTTGTTAATTTATAGCAAAAAGGAATTTCATTTTCATAATTAGCATACAAAACCAAATTTGAAAACAGTTGGAACAAAATTTTAAAAAGTAGAAAACTGTGACAGTAACAGAAAATACAGAAAATTTCTGTTATTAGACAGCAGCCAAGCTGGGGCACTGCCTTGGAGGTTTTAATCAAACAAATTGAGCCCAGGACTTATTCTTTTCTTTTTTTAAAAGTTTGGTACTTATTCTATCAGTTTCTTTTGCCGAACCACTAAGTTACAGGGACATAAACAAATCAAGACAAGTTGTAAAAAGTGGTGGTGAAGTACAGTCATGAATAACAACACACACACATTGGTATATATACGTATATATGAGACAGGTTTCTTTCAGTTTCTGTCAAGAAAATCCTCTCACAAAGCTTTGGTCCATCCAGAGCTATGTTAGAAGACATTTTCCCAACATGTCACTAAACCCAGATCCATGTGTGTGTGCATGTGCATGTCTATGTATGTATGTAATGTGTTCATAGTGTGAACAAGAAGGGAAAAAGAGAGGACTCAACAAAAGAGTAGAGTTATCTTTATTACATTTACTGCAAGCTGAAAACTTTGCAAATCATTTTTGCAAGTAGGTAGTTGAACATTGAACAGCCATACTGATATGGCAAATGAACATTACTTCCCAGTATAGTTACTACTTTCATTTCTTATAGACATGTTCTAGCTAGCTATTTTGCTTGTTGTGAGATCAGTGACTGATTGTTGCTTGGTTTTCTATATATTGCGCGCTGAAGTGAACTCCTGCTATCTCTAGCGGCTGGGTTTTTGCCACTAACAATGGACACAAATACCCCAAAACCATTCAGTCTGGTGATCCCATTGTCTGCTAGAAAGTGGTAGGGTTTGTTCCCCTGCTTGCAGTATATACCGGGTGCAGATTGCATCGATGACCAGCTAGAGGAGGCTCTTCCTGGGGTTAAAATCAGTTGAACTGCCATATTGATGTGGCAATAAACATTACATTTCAGTATAGTTACTACTTTCATCTCTTATAGAGATTTTCCAACTAGCTACTTTGCTTGTCAAATAAAAAGTATTATCACTGTTACAATTAATGATATTGGAGCCTAAAATGAAGGTCTCTTGTATGACAAATGTCCCACTTTGCAGCAGGATGGGCCTGGCTGTTATTCAATAACTTGCAGCAAGATTAGGAGAAGGTAGTGACAAAATGACAATAAGCCAGCGATTAAATTTTACTAGAGAAGTGAATCTACCAAAACAGGATCCAGGAAAAGGATGTATGGAATATGGATAAGGACATATTTTCAGTCACAGAACAAAGAATTTTAGATCAGAAAGAAATTAATCACGAAAAGATAGTTGGAGCCAGAAGAGATCTCTAAAACAGTGAAAGGATAAAGAAAATAACAATGTAGAAAAAAGAAATTGAACAAGAAATATCACAGAGTCTAATAAATCAACAGGAGAGAAATAATAGCCAGGATGAAGACAAGTTTTACTTTATGGAAGGAAAAATGTTACAGAGGAGGAAAGGAACTTTACAATGGTTAAATAAGACACAAACTAGTGAAATACAAGATAACCAGCTGGAAATTCTCTTGGTTCGATATCACTTGCAGCAGACATCTATCAAGACAGGAGCAAACAGGTCTGGCATGTGGAAATAGAGCTTAGGCAGACTATCCAAACCCAGTGATTTTCCCATAGCAAGCAGCTCAGGACATCCACTAGTTCATGTGCTGATATTGGCTTTTCATGGAACTCTGTCTCCTTATTCAAGAGTCACAGCAAACTATCAAGATAGACATGGAATTCTAGTCTCCAGTCAGTCACTCATCAAGAACAATTTAGCAAAATGCTGCTAGGAAACTGCATTCATCTGTTTGGAATCAAACTATGGCAGATCACCAGTTGCGGTACATCATAAATCAAATTGTGGCTTTCTAACCATGTTGCACTTACACCAACTGAGCCCATAACTTGGCTTTTGTGCCCTAGTGTTTCAGCACATGAGCCCTAACACATACAATGCCTTTGTGTTACTCATATAAAAAACGGCTCAGAGCCATTTCTGCCACAAACACATTGTTTATGATGCATCTTTCAGAGGACCCTTCTAAACTGGGAACTTCAGTAATAATAATAATAATAATAATAATAATAATAATAATAAAGATAGAACACCTACAAAAATCAGTATTGCTTGAAACTGCAAGACTTCTTTGCATGGTTCTTGAAGTATAACCAATAAACAAGTGTCACCTTAATTTGCTGGCTGTGGACAGCTGACACTTTTCACCATGCCCAGTAAAATAAGCTGAGAATTTTCATTAAGTAATAATAATAATTCCTTATGAACAGATTGATTCCCTTATACAGACAGCTCATACATTCAGCATGGACATAGGGACAGAAGCTGACATAAAAAAAAAGTGTGGGGTGATATACTGAAGAGAGGTAGAATTGATAAGATAGAATAAATTGTATTACCAGACGTGCAAGTTATGGAGGAAATTGATGATAATGTGTACAAGTGCTTAAGCATCTTGGAAACAGACCATATGAAAAGAGAAGTAAATGAAAGAACTGATATCAAAGGAATATAAACAGAATCTGAAATTGGTGTTAAAGACAAATTTAGTGATATGACAGAGTGGAGAAGTGATGAACTTAAGAAGCTTGATAGAAAGACCAAGAAAGGAGCTCAACACCCTAAAAGTGATGTGGACAGACTATATCTATCATGACAGAAAGGAGGAAGAGGTCTCATTAATTGTGAATTGTGTTTAAAGTCTGAAGAAAATAATTGGCATGGTATGTAAAGAATTCAAAGGAGAGACTGAGGCCCAGTGTAAGAAAAATAAAAGTCCTAAGCAGTATGATACCTTGAATAGATGGAAAGAAAAAATGTATGGTCACTTCTTGCAGGAAATGCCTAAAACAGTTGACAAAGACAAGATCTGAGAATGGACTAGAAAAGTGACTTGAAAGTTGAAACTGAAACCCTTATCTTCGCAACCCCAGAACAGGCACTGAAAACAATCTCAAGTTCAATCTTGATAAGTCTGACTTCTCCACTTTGCAGGTTGTGTAGTGAGAAAGGTGAAACAATAAATCACATTATTAGTGGATGTAAGATGCTTGCACAAATAGTGTACAAGAAAAGGCACAACAAAATTGCCAGATTGGTTCACTGGGAGCTCTGTCATGAAAAGAAGTGAGAAATGGTATCAGCATGAACCAAAAAGGGTTGCTGAAAATGAACAATATAAAATTTTGAGGGACATGATCATCCAGTGTGACCATATTATTATAGATAGAAAACCTGACATTGTTGTCACAGAATAAAACAAAGCAATTATTGTGAATATTCCTTCACTGTGGGACCACAAGATAAATGGAAAGGAAAGTGAGAAAGTGGAGAAATACCAGGAGCAAAAGAGAGAAATCAGGAAACTATGGAGAACCAGGCACATAGAAGTGGCACCAATTGTGGTTGGTGCACTGGGAGCAGTTAGTTGGATGCATGGCTTGAGAAGCGAGGAATTATCATCAGAATGGAGCTGTTGCAGAAAACAGCCTAGTTAAGAACAGCAAGGATCCTAAGGAAGGTGTTAAAAAATGAAGGAGAAGGAATGACCCAAAGGACCTTTGGGCATTGGATATGGCTCTCTCTTTTGGTATGGTATTGGCATAACATCTGCCAAAGCAAAAGCGCCAATGAAAATAATAACAATAATAAAAATAATAATAAAATCATGTGGTCCATAAAACTTTTAGAATAAAGTTTTCTTAAGGCAGAATTAGCAGTTTTTCACATAGGTACAGCTGGCAATGATAGGAGTTCTATCCAAGATTGACCTGGTGATATTGAATGTGTACTTGATTTTCTCTCTCAGAAAGCAAATGCAATTCAACAAAGCAGTTTCAAACTTTATTTCATAGTCAAAAAAGGATTGTCATTGCTGGTAAATCTGAGTTTTAAAATAATGCTCAGACAATCTAATATATGACTTTGGTTTCAAGCCATAGCTCAAAATATTTTAGTGTAGTATCTTATAATAATTCTGCATGTTCCCCTGTTACTTAGCCCATCCATAACACTTCTACGTGATTAGTTGAAGGGGTGGGGAGGGAGAGATGTAGGAGGGGAAATAGGGGAGAAGAAGAGGTAGTGGTGAGTGAAATGTGTAATTTTTTAACTAAGTTTTTTTCCTCTGTTATTTAACCCATCTGTAACACTTTCACATGATTAGTTGAAAGGAAAGGGAAAGAGTGAAAGCAAAAGGAGAGAGAAAAAATGGGTAAGGCAAAGAGTTAGAGAGAAAGAGGGCGAGTGCTGTGCATTAAGTCTATAAAATTGTGCATAAAGTAAATAAAGTGCATTAAGTAATCCTCGTATTCCAATTTCCTTCACTTTTGAATGATTAGCAGATGAGTAACTATCTTTTGATACAGACACAACACAGGCTACATGTTCAAGTTTTTTGGACAAAGTTTTCAGAAATAACCCAATAAGCTTATCATTAATTCCATGAAATATTCACAGGCCCCACTAGTACAAATTATTTCACGTAGCAATTACCTTAAAGAAAGTAATTATCCAGACTGACATTATTGCACAAAGGTTATAGATCCATTTAGTTCTGTAAATTCTGATGTAACTAACAAAGTTTTTTTCACATCCAGAATAGCTCACTTAAATACAATTTCATTTGAAGATTTTATATTTCTGATTTACTGGAAAATGGTAGATCAATCCCCCAAAAAACTTGTTCCTGTGCTATGAGACATTAGATTCAAGTAGATACTGTATCTTCTCAGAGAATCCAGATTTCAAGAGCTGTGTTATAATAATGAGAAGCACTTGCGATGAATATGATGAGCCACAACTAAATTAGGTAAAATGACAGGCGGGGAATTAGAACTCTCCTTCATATAATAGTATTTCTCGTTATGCTTATAATACAATCTAAATTTATTCATGTCAAGATTCAGAATGTTGTCTAAAAACCTAAATTCAGTAAGATTTAGTGTTCACAATAATATGTAATTCTAATTTGCTAATTAACTTTATTAGGTCCTGCTTAAAGCTATCAAGTTTATGTCTGTTCATATTTCACCATATTAATGGCATATTGTCTCTATAAATATCTTCTCTAACTGTAGGACATTTTTTTTTCCGAATTTTTTTTACTCTTGCTATTATTTCCTGCTGCTATTCTGTATAAGGAAGGATATTGTTGTAGTGAAAATGGTATGCACCTTCCCATATGGCAAAGTGGTATGAGTAAGCCATTTTAAAGTTGGACAGTCAGTTATTGTAGGTGGTCAGTAGTAGTAGAGTCGATGTATGAGTTCTCAGTGGGAAATAGAGCCAGTTACATGAGATATACCAGTTTGAGTTACTATCAAAGGTAGACATTTCAAAGTCATTGTCTTGTGGGGCTCTCAGCGATAGCACAATAGATGGGTCAAAGATAATGACACAGAATACTACCACAACATAATAGTGGTGACAAGAATATTACAGTACCGACAACAATATACAAGTGGATGAGGATCCACATTATAACAGTGGCGACGAGGATATAAACAATTCATGTGGAAAACATTGAACACAAATTAAACATTTTATTTTTCCTAAGAAAATATACAATTCATGCAGACGGTGTTGAAAACGTTTCCATGTGGAGAAATTAAAAACTCAACAGAGGAGTAACAAACATTTTTGTTGTATATATCTTATGAAAAATCCGAAAAATTATGGAAAACTTGATACAGGGTTTAGTTGAGTTGCAAAAACAGCAACAACAACAACTCAAAGAACAACAAGAACAATAACAAATGTTACAGCCACAAATGCTACAACTAATGAAGTTAGTAACAAAACCGGAAAATACGTTTTTTGCCAGACCATGTTGCAAATTCAATAAATGAATTTAAATATGACCCAGAAGAAGGAATCGCTTTTGAGGCATTTTACCAAAAATTTGAACAAATTTTTGAAAAAGAATGCCAAGACTGGATGGACAAAATGAAAACGCGTCTAATTCTAAAAAAACCAGTGGCAATAGAGCATAAGAAATACTCTAACTTTTTATTGCCTAAAAAAGTTTCTGACAAATTTCATGGACACAATTGACATTTTATGTAGGATATTTAGTGAAAAACCATTGTTATTCAACACACATTGGAAGTGTTTGAACACTGAGAAAAGCAATGAAAAAGACTTTACCACATATGCGGGAAGAGTGAACAGAGGGTGTGAGAGATTTAAACTGGATAAACTAACTCCAGACTCATTCAAATGCCTGATTTTTGCTCAGGGGCTTATTGTTAAAAAGGACACAGAAGTCAAAACAAAAATTCTCACAAAGCTGAAAATGAACCAAGTTATGAAAATGAACTCTCCAGAAATGATCAGAAGTGTGCAATAGGATATTAAAAGTAAGGCACGACACAAGAAATCCAACACAGAGATTGTTTACAGATAAAACCAGTGCAAAAATGTTGGCAGACAGATAAACTGTTTCACAAAAAGCATGCTATATATCAGGAGATAAACCCATGTATGACATGTGGTGGTAGGCACCTGAGAAAAGAGTGTCCATTCAAAAAAGTGAAATGTTTTCATTGTGGGAACACATGACACATTAAATTGCATTGCAGGACTAAGATGACAAAAAATTGGACCAAACAAGAAAAAATAGTTTGTCATCAGAGAAGAAAGCATGTACAATGAACAGAAAATTCATCAAGGTGAGAATCGAAACCACTAATGTCAAAATACAATTAGACATTACTATCATATATGAAAAAAACATGGTGACAAATCGGTAAGCTGAAATTATTTAAATCAAATAAAGTAGCATATGGTGTTACAAGAAAGAAGTCATATTTCATTAGTGAATGTATTTGCAATGTAACTTTTCAAGGTGAAACAAAAAGAACAATCATTTATGTATTGGAAAAAATCACTAAACCTATTTGGCACAAAATGCATAGAGTTATTTAAAATGTGGAATACCCACATTAGTGTTCTCTGTGAAAATGTAGTTGGCATGGTTAAAAGTTTGAATGAAGTCAAACAACTGAGACAAAACATTAAAAAATTGTTTCCAAATGTTTTTTGGAAGGATTAGGATTAAGATAAAAGTGTGGATCACGATAAAAGAAAAGGTAACACCTGTCTTTAGGCCCCAAAATTGGAAACAATACTGGCAACAGATGCTAGTGAGTACGGCTGAGGTGCCGTACTCCTATACAAATATGAAGATGGCAGCTAAAAGGCCATAGCTCAAGTGTCAAGGATGCTATTGCCAGTGGAAAAAAATTATAGCCTAATTGAAAAAGAGGCATTGGCGATTATATCTGGTATAAAAAAGTTCCACAGGTTTATACATGGTAGACAGTTTAGACTACAAACAGACCATCACCCATTGCTAATGATTTTTGGATCCAATAAAGGAATCCCAGTACATATAGCAAACAGGTTGCAGTGATGGGGCACCATACTAATAAACTACAACTATGCAATGGAATATTTACCTTTGAAAAAGCTAGGACATGCTGACAGCCTATCCAGGCTAATACCCAGAAATGCAACCCATTCAAGGACACAGTAATAGCAACCCTAAGAGCCAAAGGGGAAATTAAAACATAATGTGGAACATTGTATGAGAGTTACCAATAACTCTGGAGGAGATAAAGTGACATGCATCAAAAAACAAGTTCATTAATGAAATAAAAAAAACTCTGTAGTCAGTGAAAGAAAATAAAAAAGGTTCAGGAAAAAAAAACAAGATGTAAACATGTATTCAACATGTGACGGTGTACTGATGTATGGCCAAAGGGTTGTGATACCAGACACTCTACAAAAAAGAATGTTGAAAGAATTCCATATTGGACATTCAGGGATTGCATGGATGAAAGTGCTTTTGCACTGTTATGTGTATTGGCCGAAGATGGACAAGGAAGTAAAAACATAGTAAAAGACTGCAGAGGATGTGCTCTGGTAGCGAAATTACCAACTCAAAAATAGGAACCTTGACCAGAAGTACAGAGTCCATGGATAAGACTACACATTATCTGATCTGGCAATGTTTCTAAGGCTGGATGCTCTTCCTAATGCCAACCACTCTGAGAGTGTAGTGGGTGCTTTTACGTGCCACCAGCGCGAGGGCCAGTCAGGTGGTACTGGCAACGGCCACGCTCAAATGGTGTTTTTTATGTGCCACCTACACAGGAGCCAGTTCAGCGGCACTGGCAACGACCTCGCTCAAATGTTTTTTCATGTGCCACCGGCACAAGTGTCAGTAAGGCAACGCTGGTAACGATCATACTCGAATATATATATATAAACAAAATCGAACACACATACACAAGATGTTTGTGTTGTTAGTTCATGGGTCGGTTGCATTTTGTTGCTCGAAAAAGCATATAGTATTTTGTGAGTGGAGTGAGTTTCATCACTAACTCGTGATTAACACATGCTAAGGACAAGTAATCACCCAGACACTTGAGTCCATGTGTATCACAAAAGGTTAGGGATGGGAGCAATGACTTCCTCTTGCAAATAATAATCGGACATAGAATGTGTCATTAACCAGCTGGAAGAGATGTGTTCCTGGGGCTATAAACGTCAGTAGCACTGTCCTATATATGACGCCACACATAGTTGGCAATTATATGTTACGATATATTTTTATATATCATCATCATCATCATCATTTAACATCCGCTTTCTATGCTAGCATGGGTTGGACGATTTGACTGAGGACTGGCGAACCAGATGGCTGCACCAGGCTCCAATCTCGATCTGACAGAGTTTCTACAGTTGGATGCCCTTCCTAACACCAATCACTCTGAGAGTGTAGTGGGTGCTTTTACGTGCCACCAGCACAGGGGCCAGGGAGGGTGTATTGGCAACAGCCTTGCTCAAATGTTCTTTCATGTGCCACCAGCACTAGTGCCAGTAAGGCGATGCTAGTAACGATCACGCTCGAATGTTGCCTTTTACATGCCACCGGCACAGAAGCCAGTTGGCCACTCTGTCAACAATCATGCTCGGATGGTGCTCTTAGCGCCCCACTAGCACGGATGCCAGTCATCAAATTTTATTTCGATTTCACTTGCCTCAACAGGTCTTCGCAAGCAGAGTTTAGTGTTCAAAGAAGGAAAAGTATGCACAAGTGGGCTGGTTATGCCCCTGGCATAGGCCACGAGGTTATGCTCTCATTTGGCTTGCCGGGTCTTCTCAAGCACAGCATATTTCCCAAAGTCTTAGTCACTAGTCATTGCCTCGATGAGGCCTAAAGTTCAAAGGTCATATATATACATATACATATATATATATATATATATATATATAGACAAAACATCATTGTCTGTTGGTCCAAAAAGGGAACTTATGTGAGTTGTTTCACTGGCTTCTGACTTACTTTCGGTTGTTTTTAACACTAGGTACAGTGAAAAAATATTCTCTTAAACCTAAAATACAGCCGACCCATGAAATAACAACACACACTTCTTGTGTATGTATGTTCGATGACAGTTCCTTGGTAGTTAAGGCAATTAGAAGCATGAAGACAGGGAAAGCTCCAGGCCCATCAGGAATCACTGCAGAGATGCTCAAAATATCTGGTAGTGTCGGCTATAGCCTGGTCACCCGTATAGTTAATCAGGTGATACACGAAGGAGTCATATCCAATGACTGGTGTAGCAGCATAATAGTCAACTGCTACAAAGGTAAAGGTGACACCCTAGATACAAATAATTACAGAGGTATCAAGCTGTTGGATCAGGTAATGAAGGTTACAGAGAGGGTCATAGCCCAACTAATTAGAGAGAGAGTTAGTTTAGATGAGATGCAGTTTGGGTTCGTGCCAGGGAAAAGTACCACTGATGCTATATTCCTGGTAAGGCAGCTGCAAGAGAAATACCTAGCCAAAGATAAGCCCCTGTACCTGGCTATTGTTGACATGGATAAAGCCTTCGACAGGGTCCCCCGATCCCTTATCTGGTGGTCAATGAGGAAACTAGGGATAGATGAATGGTTAGTGAGAGCTGTGCGATCCATGTACAGGGACGCTGCTAGTAAGGTGAGGGTTGGCAATGAGTACAGTGAAGAATTCCGGGTAGAGGTAGGATCCACCAAGGCTCAGTCCTCAGCCCCCTCCTATTTATCATAGTCCTCAGGCAATAATGGAGGAATTCAAGACAGGATGCCCCTGGGAGCTCCTCTATGCTGATGACCTTGCTCTAATTGCTGAATCACTATCAGAACTGGAGGAGAAGTTTCAGGTGTGGAAGCAAGGATTAGAATCGAAGGGCCTTAGAGTCAATCTAGCTAAAACCAAAGTCCTAATAAGTAGGAAGGTAGACAAATCACAAACGCCTTCAGGTAGATGGCCCTGTTCGATCTGTAGAAAAGGTGTAGGTAGAAACTCTATAAGATGCACCAAGTGTAAGCTATGGACACATAAGAAGTGCAGCAATGTCAAAGGAAGGCTAACTAGGAAGATAGTTTTTGTATGTGGCAGGTGCTCAGGAGCAATAAACACTGAAAATGCTCTGAGACCAACTTCTGCCACTTTCCAGGGAGAAAAAGTAGAAATAGTTGATAGCTTCCGTTACCTAGGTGACCAAGTCAGTAGCGGGGGCAGGTGTGCTGAAAGTGTAACTGCTAGAGTAAGAATAGCTTGAGTAAAGTTCAGAGAGCTCTTACCTCTGCTGATGACAAAAGGCCTCTCGCTTAGAGTAAAAGGCAGACTGTATGACGCGTGTGTACGAACAGCCATGCTACATGGCAGTGAAACATGGGCTGTGACTGCTGAGGATATGCATAAGCTCGCAAGAAATGAAGCCAGTATGCTCCGATGGATGTGTAATGTCAGTGTTCATACTCGACAGAGTGTAAGTACCTTGAGAGAAAAGCTGGACCTAAGAAGCATCAGATGTGGTGTGCAAGAGAGACGTTTGCACCGGTATGGTCATGTGGCGAGAATTGATGAAGATAGTTGTGTGAAAAAGTGCCACACCCTAGCGGTTGAGGGAACCTGTGGTAGAGGCAGACCCAGGAAAACCTGGGACGAGGTGGTGAAGCACGACCTTTGAACTTTAGGTCACACTGAGGAAATGACTAGAGACCGAGACCTCTGGATGTATGCTGTGCATGAGAAGACCCGGCAGGACAAGTGAGACCATAACCCGTGGCCTTCTACACGGGATGTAGCCAGTCCACTTATGCATACCTTCCCTTCTTGGGACACAAAACTCTACTTGTGAAGACCTCTTGAGGCAAGTGAGAATCAAAATTGAAATCGATCAATGGAAATTGCAGCTGAGATACCAGTACCGGTGGCACGTAAGAGAATCATCCAAATGTGGCCGTTGCCAGCGCCACTCTGACTGGCCTCGTGCCGGTGGCACGTAAAAAGCACCATCCATTCATGGCTGTTGCCAGCCTCGCCTGGCCCCGTGCCGGTGACACATAAAAAGCACCATCCATTCGTGGCTGTTACCAGCCTCGCCTGTTCCCCATGCCGGTGGCACATAAAAAGCACCATCTGTTCGTGGCCGTTGCCAGCCTCGCCTCGCCCCTGCGCCAGTGGCACTTAAAAAGCACCATCCGATCATGGCCGTTTGCCAGACTCGTCTGGCACCTGTGCCGGAGGCACGTAAAAAGCACCCACTACACTCATGGAGTGGTTGGCGTTAGGAAGGGCATCCAGCCTTAGAAACATTGCCAGATCAGACTGGGCCTGGTGCAGCCTTCTGGCTTCCCAGGCCCCAGATGAACTGTCCAACCCATGCTAGCATGGAAAGCGGACGCTAAACGATTATAATGATGATGATGATGATATATATATATATATATATAAATTTCTTTAAGTTTCCATCTACCAAATCTACTCACAAAGCTTTGGTCCAACTAAAGTTGAACAGAACCTAGTATCATGTGGTTAGGAAGTAAACTTCTTACCACATAGCCCACACCTATATAAGTATGTATTTATGCCTGCCTGTATATGTATGTGTATGTGTGATGTGTGTGTGTATGTGTGCGTGCGTGTGTATGTGTGTGACGTATGTAGAATTTTCATCACCTGATCTTTTCCCTTGATAAATTAGAAGCATATATACTTGAATACCTTATTTCCTGCAGACTGTCACTTTTCTACATCATAGTACTTTGGCTTGTTTGGGAACCACTGATGATTTTGCTAGTATAGAGTGATTATGTGAAAAGTAAAGTAAAGTGATTCCTTGTTGCTTTATCCAACCCTATGAGAGTATTTCAGCTCAGTCTGCAAATAATCAATGAAGTGTATGTATAGTATTTTGTGTCTTCAGTACTACCCACAAGTGTGAGTTGTACTTCAATATCAACCTTATTAGCTATTCATAGTCACTTGGACTTGTAGGTTTTTGTAGATGTAAAATAATATTATACTACAGTAAGGTGATGAGCTGACAGAATCATTAGAACACTGGGCAGAATGCTTAGTGACTTCTCGTCCATCTTTATGTTCTGCGTTCAAATTCTGCCAAGGTCTACTTTGCCTTTCATCCTTTTGGGATCAAAAAAATAAGTACCAGTTGAGCACTGGTATCGATGTAATTGACTTAGTGCCTTCAAAAACCTTCTAATCTTGTGCCAAAATTTAAAATCAATATTAAACTACAACTAAAAGGTTGTCTATTTAAATCTACAGAGATTATCTTGTCATTTTTTCTAAATAGAATACACTGTACTCTACATTGCTTCAGTTCACCTAGTTATCTGAAATAAGTAATTGAACCCTGTAAACTCTGTAAATTGGTTGGTGAACAAACAGTACTCTTTAGTATTGTTGAGATTATGACAACTTCCTAAGTGCAAGTACCACAATAAAATGTATTCAACATACTCTGAAAAGTGGATGGCAATAGGAAGGGCATCCAACCGTAGAAAACTTGCAGAACTGAGTTTATGAGTGAGTCATGGCTTCCAGTTCATCTAGAACAGCAGTGACTCCAAATAAGAACACAGCCATCCAACAGAAAAGCAGAAGTAAAATTATGATCACAGGGATAATATGGAGGAGGAGAATGAAGATGTACAATATCATTTCGAAATACCAGTCATACCATGAAATAGGACTGGCATCCAATTTCATGGTACGGTGCACCTGAGCACTGTATACAATAATTTCATTATTATTATTATAATTATTTTTAGTATCTTTAACGTTATCAAAACCAGATCTATGAACAAGCCCTAATTTTTTTTAAGCTTTTAAAGGATAAAACAGTATTTGTCAAATGATATGGATTGGTTGACAATAATAGCATCTTTAATTTACATCCTACTCTAGTAAGTGCTGTAAATTTTTGCAGCAAATTATACCAGAATCATTACAATGACTTAATTAGATCATTAGACCCATACACACACATACATGTGTGTATTGATATATGTATGCTCATGTATATTTACATCTATATCTATTTACATGTATGTATGTATGTATGTATGTATGTATGTATGTATGTATGTATGTATGTATGTATGTATGTATGTATGTATGCACGCATGTATGTATGTATGCGTGTGTGTATATCATGGAGGAGGAGGAGGAGAAGGCATGGACTAAGCAGTTATTCATGTGATATCATTTAATAACTGTGTCATATATCTGGTCATCAGTTAATGTCACATTTTAGATTAGGAATGTATCACTTAAATGATTAAAAAAAGCCACATAATCAATAAAAGATCTTAATGGCATAAGGAATGGATGACAAAATACATCAGGTTACTCAATTCCATTCTTGGTAGTTCTGTCCAGGCTACTGAAAATATGCTTCATGAAGAAGATATCATACTGGAACTGTCTGAAAAAAATATATATACTTACTTTCTGATTCTGAATCTCTCTTTCCTCTTAGATGTCTTCCAGTGACTATGAGATTCCTTGACATTGAAAACTTTGGGTAAAGTAATGATGTGTCTTTGACATCAGTAAAACCTTCAAAGTGTCTGGCATGAGAAGCTTCTTGTTAATTTATCCAGCTTTGTGCTTCAGCTGTCTTTCATCTCTTGGATCAGAAGTTTCCTATCAGACTACTACAATGCTGTGTGCTTTAATGGCATGCTCCAGTACACATTCCAGTAACTTTAGTAAATCGAGGTCTATTTTTATCTCCCACATTTTTTTCTTCTCAACACTAGTGACCTACCTGTTGTTTCTTTTAATCACACATGCACTCTTATGCAGATGACATCCCACATACACATGAAATATAGACACCTCACACCAAGACACATTAGTCTTTTTTACAAATAAGGATCTTAAAAACATCTTCCACGTGGGACATATAAAAATTAGTAACTTTGAACAGCACCAAAACACAATCTTCATACATGTAATTAAAACAACTTTCACTTACATCCCTCCTTATAAAACAAAATTAAAACCTTTAAAAACAGCAATAGATGTTAGGCTTCTCTCATACATATATATATATACTATATATATATATATATATACTATATATATATATATATATACTATATATATATATATATATTATATATATATATATATATATATAAAGTCATTAAGAATGACATGTCTGATTTTGAACTGAAAGTTTATTTTACTTTATCTCAACAAAAAGCAATGCGCTGATAACATATGCACCTAGATTATCAACACAATTTTGCCATTTTATCAGTAGCTTATTTATGCTGGCAGCAAAGAACTTTGGAGAGCAAGAGGTGATGAAATCACGAAAGGCTGTTTTTGCATCTTCTTCAGATTTGAAGTTTTTTCCTTGCAAAAAGTTGTCTAATGCCTGGAAAATGTGATAGTTGGTGCAAGGTTTGATGAATATGATGGCTGACAGAGTACTTCCAAGTTCAATTCCTGTAACTCGAGTAGCGTTCTTTGTGCAACATGAAGTTGTGCATTGTCTTACAAGAGAATTGGCCTAACTCTATTGACCAATCTCGGTGATTTAACTGCAAGTTCACTCATCATTTCATCCAATTGGTCAATACATACATCCTCTGTAATTGACTTACCAGGTCTCATGAAGCTGTAGTGGATGACGCCAGCACTAAACAGACACCATTAGCTTTTTTTGTGAATATTCTGTTTTGGCACTTCATCTCTATTGTTGAAAAGAATTCATTTTTCATCATATGTAACAATATGATGCAAAAATGGCTTGCTTTTATGCCATGACAGTAAAGAACAACAAGTTTCAAAATGACATGTCTTTTGATGCTTGTTCAGTTCACGTGGTACCCACTTGTCCAGCTTCTTTGCCTTGCTGATTTATTTCAGATGGTCCAATACAGTTGGAATCAAAACATCAAACCTTGCTGCTAACTCATGCATAGTTTGAGATGCATCCGCTTCCACTACAGTTTCCAGCTCATCATTATCCACCTTGATCTCATGTCTACCACAGAGCTGATTTTCAAGAGTAAAGTCACCAGACTGGAACTTCTCAAACTATCAATGTACAGTGTGTTCATTCGCCACATCTTCAACAATCATCTCATTGATGTTTCGAGATGTCTCGGATGCATTGGTTCCATGACAGAACTCATATTCATAAACAACACAAATTCTTGATCTATCCATGGGTTCACAAAAATTGATTTACAAGAGAAAACTCACAATATGATCAGACACCATGAATTGCATTTTGAAAAGTGATGATGTAACTCCTCAATGTTATAAAACAAAAAAATTGTCAGGATAAAACATTAGAGTTAACGACTGTCAAACCTGCTGCATAAGAAAATCGAACATTTCATTCTTAATGACCTGATATGTATATATATATATATATATATATATATATATATATATATATATACATACAATAACACACACATATATATATGTATGTATATATACATATATACACACATTGATGGAGGTGTTACTGAGTGGTTGATACTTGCTTCCCACTTGGATAGCCTCAGGTTCAGACCCACTATTTGACACTTTGAGTATGTATCTTCTTCTATAGCTCAAGGCCAACCAAAGCCTTGTGAAGTGGATTTGGTAAATAGAAACTATTCCATCTTCAGAATAGATTGCAACAAAAATGTTGGATGCAGGCAGTATGCAGAGAACTATGCCAATCATGCAACTATTCTTGAAACAGCTGTAAGGGACTACCTATACACTATTTTGTCTTGTCTTTCATGTTTTACTTGTGATGACTTTATTTTACCTACAAAATTTTGTCATGTCAATACCACAAGACTTAACTTCCACCTGTTTACATTGCATTTATTAAGAACATCCCATAGTGGAACTTTTACTGACCTCCTGTGATTTATACTCCTTTATACATTTACTTTTCTTATATGTTGTATAGATATGCTATGATCTGCTCTAATACCTGCTGTTTGCTTGTCTACTCTTATGTTCTGTTATACATGCACAAGCTTGACTGATACATTGCCTATAGCTCGTCTTTATTTTGGCAGCTACATGCATTTAGAATTGCATTAAAAGTTGGAGTTTAGGCACAAATTTGATTTGAGCATTAATTGATGTATCTATGCTATTTGACAGCATATTACCTACTAAGAAGGTCAATAAAAAGTGTAATATTAATTAATAAATGAATTGGAGTTATGTAATTGCCTTCATTAGCTCACAGCTGATGTGTTGAGTGATCCTTCAATTTAAAAATAAATTGTTTTTATATATAACTTCACATAAAAGCAAATATTAAAATATGTGTGTGGGGGGAGAGAGAGAGAGAGAGAGAGAGAGAGAGAGAGAGACCTTGAACTTGGAATCCACTACATAAAATCCTTTAGGAAACCAAATGACCGGCTACCATATATTAACACAGCTTCCTGTCATTCAGCCACAGTGACCAGGAACTTAGTGAAGAGGTTCAGCAGAAGGATCTCCAGCATGTCCTCTTGTAAAGAGATTTTCAATGTTGCTGTTCCATACTAAAACAAGGATCTAGCTGTCAGCAGTTTTAAGGATATCATTAGTTACATGCCTTATCCAAGCACCGCCAAGAAAATGTAGTCCAGACCCTTCTTTTCCTTAAGCACAAAAACTTGTATGGGTAATGTCTTCCTCAGCTTAGTGGATGAATACTTTCTTCAATATGAATAGTCTTCATAAAATTTTTAAGAGTTTCTTTTAGCTGTGTGCCTAATGTAAAAGAAAATGTTAGTAGGTAGGCCCACACCTGAAATAGAAGCAGAATGCTCAAGCAGAGGTAACACCACACGTCCCCTTAACAGCAACTGCAACATGGAGATAGTCATGTATGAGGCAGAAGTAATATCAAAGGACCCCAACAAGCAGTCAAACATGCAGAAGTTTATGGGTACTGAAGTATGAGCAGAATTTTCTGAAGGTTCTTTCAGGACCAGATGCTTTGACTATGAGTCCTCCTTTAATATCTAGGAGAGTTACACTGTCACAGCCCTAGCTAGGAATATATGGTCATAGAAAGGAAATACAATGGATTACAACATAAAGTGAAAAATCATGGAAAAATGCAAGCCTTATTTTAATAGTAGCAGAAAATGCAGATTATGCCTTGCTGAAAAAAAATTGTTAAAAAATTCTTATCACCTTGATATCTACTTAAACTGCAGGAACAAGATGTTCAGCCCATGACCAGATGATAGAATGTACATGATGGTCTACCTTCAGGCCTCTACAAGGTTATAAACACTAGGGTCTCTACCATTGGTCCTGTCATTGCATACTGAGAATGTTGCAAAGTTTTGGCCAAATTATGCACACATGAAAATATATATGCATATGCACCCAAACATGGGATTAAAGGTTCAAGCACCCACACAATTCTCTCTCTCAAAAAAAAAACTACCTACCTACATACATATCAAGCCTACACACACACCAGTCCCTTCAACCCCTCCAACATACATTTACTCACTTGAAACTTGCTGCATTACAGCAAGCTCAATGAGATTTAGGGGGCCAAGGGACATAACTCTTGTTAAATCTCTTGATTGTCTTCCATTACTCTGTTTCTTTTTTTTTTATCTTTCACAGCACCCACAAACTGGATGTGATACTTTCTCACCTCCAATACCAGAGAGGAATCACAATTTTATTTCCATCTTTGAAGAGCATGTCTATTAGATAACAGCCTAGTTACCTAATATCCAATGTGAAACTAATTGCTAAGATCAACTGTAATGGGTCTATGACACTGTATATTTTGATTAATACATGCATGTATGCATACGTACATACATACATACACACACACACACACACATACATACATACATACATACATACATACATACATATATACATGTGGTACGTAAAAAGCACCATCCGATTGTGGCCGTTGCCAGCCTCGTCTGGCCCCCGTTCCGGTGGCACTTAAAAAGCACCATCTGATCGTGGCCATTTGCCAGCCTCATCTGGCACCTGTGCAGGTGGCACATAAAAAGCACCCACTACACTCTCGGAGTGGTTGGCGTTAGGAAGGGCATCCAGCTGTAGAAACACTGCCAGATCAGACTGGGCCTGGTGCAGCCTTCTGGATTCCCAGACCCCAGTTGAACCGTCCAACCCATGATAGCATGGAAAACGGACGTTAAACGATGATGATGATGATGATGATGATATGCATTCTGAGTTCAAATATCACCATGGCCTATTTGGTTTGCAGAGTTAATCTGTCATCCAGATTTTTACCTCATGGCACCTTGCGTAACTTTGACAGTATCCACTTAGTTGCAAACATTCAGGTCAGATCATTGATTTGAGGGTACTTATCTCTCTCTCTCCCACTACTCTGGGAAGCCTTTAAAAGAGTCATGGACACTATCTTCCTTCCTGATTAAAGGTAAAATCATCATGTAGACTATGAAGAGTGTTTGTGGAAGAGGAGAAAGAGCAATTTATGGCATTACTGTGAATTCTTCAACCTTCAGCTTAGCCACAGATCATCATCATCGTCATCATCATCACTTAACATCCACTTTTCATGCTGGCATGGGTTAGACGGTTTGACTAGAACTAGCAAGCTGGGGAGCTGTACCAGGCTCCAGTCTGATTTGGCATAGTTTCTACAGCCGGATGCCCTTCCTAATGCCGGCCACTCCAAAAGTGCAGTGGGTGCTTTTTACGTGCCACCAGTATGGGAGCCATTTACATGACACTGGCAACAGTCACAACTACAATTGGCTTGATGCGTTTTCTCAAGCGCAGCATATTGCCACAGTCTTGGTCACTTGTCATAGCTTCTGTGAGGCCCAACATTTGAAGATTATGCTACCAGCAGCAACCACAATTACAATTTCACATGTGCTGTTTACATGATGCCAGCCACAGCTGCAACTACAATTTTACTCAGCTTGACAAGTCTTCCTATGCACAGAATATCGCCAAAGGTCTCTGTCACTAGTCATCGCCTCCATTAGGCCCAATATTCATTGCCTCATCTCATGTCTTCCTGGGCCTACTTCATCCACTGGTTCCCTTCACAGTTAGATATCAGCACTTCTTTACACTACTCTTCTCATCCATACATATTACATAACCATACCAGCACATTCTCCCTCACACATCACATTAGATGCGTCTTATGTC
>NC_042997.1:54594712-54607212 GCF_006345805.1 Octopus sinensis | reverse complement strand
TCTCATCATCATCATCATCATCATTTAACGTCCGTTTTCCGCGCTAGCACGGGTTGGACGGTTTCGACCGGGGTCTGGGGAGCTCGGGACTGCCCCAGGCTCCAGTCTAGTCTGGCAGTGTTTCTACAGCTGGATGCCCTTCCTAACGCCAACCACTCCGCGAGTGTAGTGGGTGTTTTTTACGTGCCACCTGCACAGGTGCCAGAGGGGTCTGGCATCGGCCACGTTCGGATGGTGCTTTTTATGTGGGGGGGGTGCAGAAATATAGGGGAGCACCAGTGGGGAGGGGTGGTTCAGAGAAATGATGACAGGTTCTAGGCAAGTAGAACGTAGGATATCGAGAGAGGGGTAATGCATGGTGAAATAGCGTATTGAAGAGGGGGGGTTCGAAGAGTAGACACCTATAATGGTGGTGGGAGAAGCGACATCCGGTATAGATGGAGCAAAATATAGATATCCGGTATTGGTGGTGGGTAGGGCGGGTGCACCGCGAAGATACGAATGTTGATTACATACGAGGACGAGAGGAGAAATGAATAAGATTAGATAAGATAGCCAGATAGAGAAATTTGATAAATATATATATATACACATACATTAGAGAAACCAGCATTATGCTCCTTACAGAATAATGCAGACTAATCAGATTTGACTTAATACTTGTAGTGCATTGTTTTCTTTGAAATCTGTAAAGCTATGGCTTTTGATGATGTATACAATGTGAAGTATGAACATTCCTAATTACAATACTAGTATACTTATACTATTTCAGCATCTTTGTGGATGTTTATTTGAATTTATTCTATTTCTCCCATAAAAATGTGAGCTTTATTTAGAAATACCATAGCATCTCTACCAGTTAAATACCCCTTAACCAGTTTATTTATATGTTCTTCAATAAGCTCACAAATAGAATGGAATTAAATACTTTAACTATACTAAGGTTTGAACATCTGACCATGTAGCCATTAGTCTAGCAACTAAAGCTTACAGCAGCAACTGTAATAAAAACCCAATTCATGAGCATATGGCTTTTGATTTAAAGTCAAATATGTCAGATGATGACATACTCCTATAGATAAAGACATTCAAGCCTTGACTTACCCATTTTCCTTTTAAATAGTAGCAAATTGGTCTCAAATTGCACCCTGCACTTTGTAATGGATCAAGCAACCACAAAAAAAAAAAAAAATCCTCTTTCATTTACTCTTTTCTTTTTTTACTTGTTTCAGTCATTTGACTGCGGCCATGCTGGAGCATCACCTTTAGTCGAGCAACTCGACCCTGGGACTTATTCTTTGTAAGCCCAGTACTTATTCTATCAGTCTCTTTTGCCGAACTGCTAAGTGACGGGGACGTAAACACACCAGCAACGGTTGTCAAGCAATGCTAGGGGAACAAACAGACACACAAACACACATATATACGACAGGCTTCTTTCAGTTTCCGTCTACCAAATCCACTCACAAGGCATTGGTCGGCCCAGGGCTATAGCAGAAGACACTTGCCCAAGATGCCACGCAGTGGGACTGAACCCGGAACCATGTGGTTGGTTAGCAAGCTACTTACCACACAGCCACTCCTGCGCCTTGGTTAAGATAATTATATTTATTGTACAGCAATTTAAGTATTAAATAGATAAGAGGGGTTTGGGAAACTGCTGCTTCCATTAGCAAAAAGATTTCTTTACTCTGTAAATCAGAATGTTGTTGACATATGGCAGTAAAATTTAGGTACTAAATTATGTGACAGTTTCAAAATTCTCCATATCAACAAGCTTGAAATGTAATGCTTTTGGAACATTCTTCAGACAAGATGGCAAGCCAATCACCTGTTTTGACAAGTCCCTTACAGATAACCATCAAGAATTGAGATGGCTATGTCTATAAAATATCTTCCTATGTGTAAATATTAACTCCAAGACCTTTTGAAATTTGATAGTCTAAATACATTATTATCTTTACTTCTCTTTCCACCGTTACCTCTGTACTTTTAGTGATGTCAAATTAACTCCTCACTTAAAATTGCCTTTTGCGTTTCATTTCAGGACGTCGAGTCTTAATGCGAATGAAAGCTGGGCCAAAATTCAAAGAAATGGGTCCCGTTCGTCTTGACAAACATGTTGTTATATTTCCACTTAAATCTGTTGTAGAACGACACATGCGTAGACTGGCGAAGTCTTGCAAGAGATGATGGAAATTTAGTCTCTCATTCTCTTCATTCCTTCTTACACAATTATGTGAAAACTATATAAAAAAAATTATAAGCAAAAGAAACAAATCCAATCCCTCACCACCACTGCCTCAATTGATTACAATGATATAAGGAAAAAACGAGGGGAAGGTAAGAAGTCGTTAAGCTTTATCGACTTAGGAATAACCAAATGTTTATTACTCCTGATAAACTACAGAATTACTATTAGTAGGTAGGGGAGATAATCCCTGTTTACAGGCAAGGTTTGACTATCAACGATGTTTGAACACAAAATATTAATGTCAAAATCATTGAGAGGTCTGGAGAGTCTCTGGTGCTGCAACCAGCTTAACTTGTGTAACTTACTGATCAGGTCAATTGAATTTTGTAATCACCTTAAAATAATTGATAACTAAACAGGCTAATAATATTTTAATTGTGGATGTAATTTCTTTCTTTCTTAGTTTGAAATAGCAAACTGTTAAAACTAAAAAAAAACTGAGATCAAAATTCGTTTCATATTAAAATAAAATCTGAATTTTTATGTAAAACTATTTCAAAAAATGTTAATTATTTAGTTTGTTTTATACTCTTCTGCTAATTTGTTTTTCTCAATTTGGAATTTCAAGCCAAAGAAGAAAAAAAAAAAAAACCGAAGAAACATTACCCCTTCCAATTAAGCATTTGTGAACTGGACAGTTATTCTCCCTCTATTATACCCAGTATATCTTTTACTCCCTTTCTTTAAATAGACATTTGTTTCATATATTCTATTAGGATTGGATAGTTATAGTAAAGTATCCTGGTCAGAGTTTTAATGTCTTGGCTATCTCCATCCTTACTTAGGAAAAGTTTATTTGACATGTTTCTCTTACCTGATTTATGACTTTTGTGATGTTAACATTTTTCAAATAAGAAAACAGATGGTTGTTGTCTGTTGTAGCTATTGTTTAGTTCCAGGTTAACCCTCCTGAAGCAAGCAAATCTTTTATCTGAGTCATTCCACTCATGACCATCACACCTTTTTTGAAGCATGTAGTAATTACATTGTTTAATGTATTTTGTCCTAAAATAAGACAGTGGAGTATAATTTTGAAGGAGATGTGGTTGTTATTTCAAAGCAACCACATAAAGACTCCCTCAGTGGCTTATGATGGAAAGGTAAAAAAATAGTGATGTATCAAACTAAATACCTTTCAGTATTTAGTTCTATCCCTCAGTGCTTTGAGTTCAAATCTTATCAGAAATATTACACTAACTATCCTTTTGATGTCAATAAGTACCTAGCATATATTGGGGGTCAATTCAATTGACTTTACCCCATGCTCCATACAAATTTGTGGTTCAATTGCAAATATTACCCAAATAATCATTTCTGATTTAGGTACAGGGCCAGCAATTTTAGGGAGAGTAGATTAGTTTATTGAATTAACCTGTATTTGACTTGTACTTTACTTTATTGACCTTGGAGAGATGAAAGGCAATGCTGATCTTGGTCTCAAAAAGTAAAGAGCTAAGAGAAATACCACAAGGTATTTTATCTGATGCCCTAACAATTTTACCAATTCACTGCCCTTTATTACCACTACTACTAATAATAATGATGATGACAACGATGGTAGTCTCTCCTGTCCATTTTCATAATATGAGTGTTTGAAGGATTGGTTGAACGATACTTCGACAGCAAGCCTGTCTTTGTTGAGTTCAAAATAAAAAGTGATAAAAAATCAAAATTGTAGAAATTCAAATCTAAAATATGAACGAGAGCAACCAGCATCCACATGTTGATGGAATGACATCATCAGTCTTTAAGCTTCAATTTTATAACTGGCAAAAAGAAGACAGAAAAAAAGAAAAGAAAAAAGAAAAGGAAAAAGAAGAAGAATATTTAATCAGTTTTTGTGTAAATTTGATGAAATCCTCCTGTCATTTTATTCATTCCTCTAGGGCATGATGTTAATATTTCTCCTCACACATTTTGAGTCTCAAAAGTGTAGCAGATTCAGAATATTTTCTGAGAATATGCATTTTCTAGTCTTTCTCAAAATTGCAGCTGTTTGAAGCAAAATGTTCAGTAAGATCTGTCAAACTACTGTTATTGTGCCTGACATAGTATCTGTGCCCATTAAATCTTTTGTTTAATTGTTCTGTTGTACAAACAACATAAATCAAGTTGTATTTCATGCATTCTGCCACGTACACCAAATGGAAATCTCTACATGTCCCACCTTCTATATAAACCATAACATTTTCAAGGCAAAATCTTAAATGTGCTTGCATTTTTGACTGACGAAATAAAAACTTCTCTTAGAGCATTTCCAATGACCAGTTCAAATGCATACACCAGGACAAAAAGGCCACAATTCTATGCGTCAACTTAGGGATTAGTAATATGAATTTGTTGAACTGTAGGAATCATGTTTGTTTGTGGTGAGTATGACACTGTTATTTGTGCTAATAACTGTACTCACCACAAACAAACATAATTCATTGGAAACGCTCCAGAGAAGTTTTTATTTGATCAGTCAAAAATGTGAGAAATTTTACCTCGTAAACAATAAATTTGTTCCTTCTTCAAAAGTAAAGGTTTTTCAAATGCCTACAAAAATCACAAGTCACTCACTTTCTATCACCCACCCAGAAATGGATTACTCCTAGAAAGACGACTAAAAATTATGACTTTTACAATCACATCACACTCTTCATCTTGTCTGTTTACCTTTGTGAAGAGTTACATCAATCCTTTTAAAATATGATAATAATAATAATACAAGAAGAGTGTGACTGTTATCGAATGATCAATATTTCAATATTTTGTATGTCTTCCACAAGTTCAAAATAATCATTTCAATCTACTTCATTTTGGTAATATTTAAGGATTGATTTTACTCCTCCCAAAGATAAAAGAACAATAAGAAGAGTGTGGGGAGTCTGAGCACTTGGAACTGGGAAGTGAAAGATCTACTAAAGCAATAACAATAATGGTTTCAAATTTTGTCACAACGGCAGCCATTTTAGGGGAGGGGATTAGTCAATTACATCGACACCAGTGTTCCACTGGTACTTAATTTATCAACCCCCAAAAGGATGAAAGGCAAAGTCAACCTTGGCGGCATTTGAACTCAGAATGTGAAGACAGACAAAATACTGCTGAGCATTTCGTCCAGTGTGCTGATGATTCTGCCAGCTCGCTGCCTTTTAGAAGCAATAATAATAATAATAATAATAATAATAATAATAATAATAATAATAATAATAATAATAATAATAACAACAACAACAACAAATTCTTACATTAACCTAAAATAGCACATTTTGGAGAAGGAGTATACTGATGTAATCGTATCAAAATGGACATTTTATTTACTCTGGATTGATGAAAGCTAAGTCAGTCCCAGTAGTATTTGAACTAGGAACATAAAAAAAACAAAACCAAATGGTGAAAACTATTGTGCTTGGCACTCTATTGACTCAACCATTTCCCATATTCTCAATAACAGTAATCAAAGTTATAGGAGTTAATATTCCCTTAAACTACTCATGTCTCTGCTAGGAAGCAGCTGAGTGATGCTCACATGAAGGACATCTGTTGTAGAAAATCTGCCTCAGTGAATTCTGTCTGACCCATGGACAACAGGATGTAGAAATGATTTTGATGATGATGACTGGAGTACTAAAAGGAACAGTTTTTCATGGTTGTCAAAATAATTTGTAGGTTGTTACCCTTCTGTAAATTATTAATAATGAAGTTCTCTTTTTTTTTTTCTTAGATCATTTTCATTGAAGCAACTTATTATATAGGATTTTGGAATTGTCCACATAGCATTTACAGTAAAATTGGACACAACAGACAAGATTTAGAAGAGAGAAAATAACTATTTATAGCCTATGACTCACACACCAACTAGATCATGTGCAATAGAAAGCAACTAGTGATATTGTATGCAGTACTATACAATTAGAGATATTGTGTGTCATATATAACATAGTGAGAATAGAAGATGAGAAGGGGTGGTGGAGAACCATGAATTTTTTTGTTATATTTCAGATACAATCAGAACAGGCTTAAAGAGATAGTATA
Source organism: Octopus sinensis (assembly GCF_006345805.1). Lineage (NCBI taxonomy): Eukaryota > Metazoa > Mollusca > Cephalopoda > Octopoda > Octopodidae > Octopus > Octopus sinensis. The sequence continues at coordinate 54,600,938 of NC_042997.1, read as the reverse complement.
ACCGCACAAAGAAAAATTAAAAATGAATAAAACTAGTTCATGAGTTACTTTCAATTTAAATTTTAAACTTGTAGAAATATTGTTTAGGAAAACTTTTTGACTGATACATTAAGAGACGAGTTACTGACATACGAATCTCAGTGATCTTTTATCTCTTTGATCTGGAGTTTTGTTTGTTCACTGTAATATATATCAGTAGAGCTCTTCCTGCCCACCGTTGTCAACTTTGGTGTACCTCAAGGTTTTATTCGTTTGCCCATACATCTAAGTGTTTATTAACATCCAGTTTTTTGTTATCTCTAATTACACACTATTCTATAATTATACACATTCTTATATAGATGATTCTTTTCACAAAAACAAGCTTGGTGACCTCTGCAACACATGTAACGTCTTTGTAACTAATTTGCATGGTAACCTTGTATCATGTAATGTAATGACTTAGTATTATTCAACAGTCATAAGATACAGTCATACATATATCAAGAAAACACACCACGCCCTTCTTACTCATGAATAATATGCTGCTAAAATTATCCACACTCTATAACTGCTAGGTCTTTTTTAATCTCTTCTTATTTCTTTCTTTCTTTATTATTTTTTTTTTTGCCATGACTATATTTTTATAATACAAAACAAAACTATTTTTGAGACTAGATCTTTTTTGTTTTTTTCAGTACCAGAAAATATTTAATCTCTGAGTAATTGCTGTCCCTCATAGGGTTTTAACATTAGTATATGGTATACTACATATGTATATGAGAGAGTGCAGCTGCCATACGCACACAAACATTCTAAATCATATGAAAATGGGCAAGTTTTACCTACCATCTTTCTATCAACATGATGGATCCACCTTCTGCCCCACCTCACCACCTCTTTCTCTGTATACGCAGTATACATATGTAGATATCATTTTTTTACTTTTACTTATATATATCATCATCATCATCATCATCATTTAGCGTCCGTTTTCCATGCTAGCATGGGTTGGACGGTTCTACTGGGGTCTGTGAAGCCAGAAGGCTTCATCAGGCCCAGTCAAATCTGGCAGTGTTTCTACGGCTGGATGCCCTTCCTAACGCCAACCACTCCGTGAGTGTAGTGGGTGCTTTTTACGTGCCACCCGCACTGGTGCCAGACAGAGCTGGCAAACGGCCACGAACGGATGGTGCTTTTTATGTGCCACCGGCACGAGGGCCAGGCGAGGCTGGCAACGGACACGAAACGGGGCGGTGCTGGCAACGGTCGCGAAACGGAAAGTTCTCTTACATGCCACCGGCACTGGTAACACATCTGCAATTTCCATTGATCGATTTCCATTGATCGATTTCGATTCTGATCCTCTGATATATAATTATGTAGATAGTTGTGCCCTCTTGAAGCTCATCTATTTATTCCAGTACTCCAAAGTAGTATGTAGATATGCATAAGAGTTGAAAACCACTGGAAAAAATATTTTTACATAGTAATTACATAACAAAACAGGGTATGGGAAAAATTTTTGGTATTATTTATTCACAAATATATGTATGTATGTATGTATGTATGTATGTATGTATGTATGTATGTATGTATGTATATATACTATGGGCTTCCACACAGTTTCTATCAACCAAATTCACTCATAGGGCATTACCTAGCTAGGACTATAATAGAAGACACTGGCCTAGGTGCCATACAGTCGGACAGAACCTAAAACCAAGTGGTTGTGATGCGATCTTCTTAACTGCGCAACCATAGCTACGCATATATGTGTGTGTATATATATACACACACCCATACATACACACTCACTCACATACATATGCACACACACTCACACATATATACCCTCACGCAGTTACATACATAAATACGTACATACATGCATACATACATACATCCATACATACATACATACATACATACATACATACATACATACATACATACATACATACATACATACATACATATATTACAATTGGTTAAAGAGAGAATCCATTTAGAGATATAGTTTAGATTTGTACTACAACCTATGCTGTCTATGCAGTGAGACAACTGCAAGAGAAGTTTCTAGCCAAGAGTAATACCCTCTACATAGCATTGGCTGCTTTGAAGAAAGCCTTTGGCAGAGTAATATGATCTAAAATGGAGAGGTCACTAACAAACATAGGAGTTAAAGAATGTTTAATGAGAGCAGTACAAGCCATGTACAACCACACAATGTAGTTACCTATAGAAATTTCTATACAAATGAAAAACAACTAACCTAAATTTTTGTATTCTTGAAAATGGCTTATAATGCATAAAGGAAGGAAGAAGGAAGTGCTGCATAAAAAACAGAGTTGTTCTTGCAAATGTGTACAACTCATGTGTTTATTTACTGATTGTAACTTTACACCTTCTAAATTATGTGAAATATTAAAATGACTACAGACTATCTTTGCTTGAGATTACTTATTAGGTTCCATTCATCCATTAGTTATTAGCCTGTCTAATCTTTCAGATGAATATCACATTCTTGTGTGAAATTAAAATTTCTCCATAAATTAAGTAGGTGTAAAGCATTCCTCAGAGCTATGTTGTCACCTAAAATGGACTTTGAAAAATAAAACCTAATTTATAGGTAATGATGAAAATAGGTTTTGAGAATTCTTTCAGAGAGGAACAACCCTAACTATATGGTTAATAAGATGGCATAACATTTCAGCAGTGTCAACTGAATTCTCTGATAGATTAAAGAATAACTAAAACATAAAAACATAATCAAATACATTAAAAGTTGATAATTGTGATACATGTTTCTACCTCCTTCCATCACTTTCATTTTGATCTATAGCAAGAAATGGAATAAAACATGATATACTTGCAAAGAGCAATAATGCAGAAGTTAGCAATAAATATTTGCCATAAAAGAAATTTGGAAGACCTTGAACAGCTGAGAAAGTTCTGTTGTTGATTAAGCTCAAGTCATTTTGATTGAGTGGATCAAAGTGATCAAGAGCATTCCTATCATGACCATCTCAAGGTATTATTCAGCAGTATCTAGGAATATGTAACCTAAATGTGTCTTGTATTTTTATAGCGAAACAGCACATTGACACTGGTTTCTCTTTAATAATCTGATACACCTTAGCAAAATCTCAACCCTAAGGAAGTGTTGCTTAGAAAATATCAGTAGGAAGGGCATTCAGCCAAAACAGACACAGAAGTCTGGGGCAAGCTCCTGCCAAGCCAATTCCTGTCAAACCATCCAACCCAATCCAGCATGGAAGGCAGACATTAAAAAATTATGATGGTGATGATGATGATGATTATTATGTGATTACAGGGATATTTAGCAGCTATTTCTAGTAAGTTGAACAACTACATGACAGCTCACTCATCGGTTTGAGTAATTGATGAATAAATTTGTGATGATACTAGTAATGGAAAACATTCTCATTATGTGAAAAATTTACAAAAATGTTCAAGAAATTTGGGAAAGTGCCAGAAACAGCTTTTGTTGATGTCATAGCTTAATTTAGAAAACTGAATAAGCACAGAAACTATTGAACTGTGAAAATATACACATACGTTTTCTCTTCCGTTACTGAATATATAAAATTGTGAATGTCTTTTTGTAATATAGCTTAAACTCTTTGCTTTATGCTTTACATAACTTAGTCAGAAAGGCGGAGAAGGCTGGTACCCATGGCCTTTTCAGAAGATAGTTATTACATCATTGCAACTTCTAACAATGAGCAATAATTGTTAAGTGAAATGAGAGTGTGAATTAATTTATTCAAAGGAAAGGTTCTAAAAGGAATACAATAAACATCCTGTTTAGAGGTATTCCAAGGAAAAGAATGGAAATGATAATTATGGACAAGTAATGTGATCGGTTGATAATCTAAGTCCATAATCTATTTTTAATATCAAATGAGAACCAAAGGTGGCAAGCTGAAAGAATCCCTGGGAAAAAATGCTTAGTGACATTTCTTCCAACTTTGTTTTGAGGTCAAATGCTGCCAAGCTGGACTTAGCCTTTCATCCTTCCAGAGTTAATAAAATAAGTATCAATCAGATTCTGGGGTCAATTTAATCACCTTACCTCCTCCTCCAAAATCGCTGTTTCATTCATGGATATTGTTTATTTTGCTTTTTTGAGAAGAGCATGAGTGTCACAAATTTCACTTCTTTTTTCCTAAAAACTCGGCTGTGTGGTAAGTAGCTTGCATATGAATGACATGGTTCCGGGTTCAGTCCCACTGCGTTGCACCTTGGGCAAGTGTCTTCTACTATAGCCTCGGGTTGACCAAAGCCTTGTGAGTGGATTTGGTAAATGGAAGCTGAAAGAAGCCTGTCACATATATGTATATATATTTATGTATGTATGTATATGTTTGAGTGTCTGTGTTTGTTCCCCTACATCACTTGACAACCGATGCTGGTGTCTTTACGTCGCTGTAACTTAGCAGTTCAGCAAAAGAGACTGATAAAATAAGTACTAGGCTTACAAAGAATAAGTCCTGGAGCCGATTTGCTCGACTAAAGGGGGTGCTCCAGCATGACCACAGTCAAATGACTGAAACAAGTAAAAGAGTAAAAGAGAAAAAAGTGTATATAAATATGTTTATAAATAGATTTACATGTATATGTTTAATGAAGATATATTTAGCTTTGTTTTGTGAACAGAGACCATACATAAACAACAGTGGTCTCACAGTAGATCAGTAAATTTGTTGGTATTGCAAAATACTGAGGTATGCAATGAGTAGCATCACAGTATTGATAAGTTGGAGATAAGAGGATAGGCATGGACAAGTGTTGCTACTTCAATATATTTCAACAGTACAATTGTCTGACCCTATCTCCTGTAGCTAAGCCACTTAAGCTTATACACAAAAAAGTAGAACACATTTATGGCCAAGGTTCACATGCATAATACACATATATATGCACACACACACATGTATGTGTGTATCTTTTATCTTTTACTTGTTTAAGTCATTAGAATGCAGTCATGTGGCAGCACTACTTTGAACAATTTTTAGTCAAATGAATCAACCCCCAGTACTTATCTTTTTAAGCCTAGAACTTATTCTGTCAGTCTCTTTTGCCGAAATGTTAAGTTATGGAGACATAAACTCAACAACATCAGTTGTCAAGAAATGACACAGACACAAAGACATACACACATGGCTATACATACATACACACATAGCTATACATACATACATACATACATACACACACACACACACCACCACCACCACCACTACCACACATATACAGGGTTTGAACTAAATAATGTAAACACCTAGCATCATAGCATCATAATTTTGAAATATCTATAAAACCCTCAAAAGCTTGTTTCTTTTTATGTTTTTATTTATTTATTATTAGTGATGTTTAATAAGTTTGGCTAAAATTGCTGTTTCTTTTCAGATATCATCAGAAAAAGGTAATTAAAATTCATTAAAATGATAGATCTATCGGACTTTCAAAAGGTCAAATTGTTGGTGCTTGTATAGCAGGCACTAGCGTAACAAAAACAGCCAAAATGTTTGGTGTATCAAGAAGTACTGTCTCGAAAGTAATGACAGCCTTTGAGAAAGAGGGAAAAACCTCCTCATCAAAACTGAAGATCTAAAGGTCCCTGGTTCATTCCCAGGTTTCGGCATCCGGTGGCTGGTCTGATTGTTGTGGTGCACCTGAGCACTGTATACAATAATTTCATTATTATATTTTTTTTAAACAAAACTCTGGAAGAAAACCAAAACTCTTACACAAATTGTTAGAAAGGATCACAAAAGTACAGCCCCTAAAATTACTGCAGAGTTTAATGACTACCTCGAGAACCCAGTTTCCACAAAAACTGTTTGCCAGATGCTGCACAAAGCCAGATTTCACAGGAGGGCTGCAATCAGAAAACCACTACTTTCAAAAACAAATGTTACAAAGCATTTAGAGTGGAGTAAAAACCTACCGAATTGGTCCCTAGAGCAGTGGGTAAATGTTATTTTCTTGGATGAGTCATCCTTTACTTTATTTTCAACCATCAGCTGAGTATATGTGTGGAGACAGCCAAAAGAAGCATTTGACTCAAACTGCCTTCCTCCAAATGTTGGTGGATCTGTGGTGATCTGGGTGACTATATCTTGGAAATACTCTGGCCCAATGGTTTCCCTTTATAGCAGAATTATTAGTCAAGACTATTTAAGCATTTTATATGATCAAATTCATCCTATGGTTGCGG
>NC_042997.1:54584712-54589712 GCF_006345805.1 Octopus sinensis | reverse complement strand
ATTTACATTTGTTGTAAAAATTACAGTGAAAAGAATTTAAGAACTGCTGGTGATAGAATCTAATAAAATAGTCTAAAATTCATAAAACAAATTTATTGGTAAATGGCAACAGTTAGACAGGTAAAGAAACATGACAAGAAGGGGAATGGTATAGGAAAGAAAATATTTACATATATATGTATGTATGTATATATCATCATCATCATCAAACATCTGTTGTCCATGCTGGCATGGGTTGGACAGTTTGACCAGGGCTGGCAAAGTGGAAGGCTGTACCAGACTTCAAGTTTGATTTGGCATGATTTCTACAGCTGGATGCCCTTCCTAACACCAGCCACTCCAAGAGTGTAATGGGTGCTTTTATGTGCCACCAGCATGGGTGCTATTTGTGTGAAACCAGTACTTCTTTAGAAATATATCAAATTACAATCTATTGCAGCCCAGCCCATCAGTTTACCTTATCAAAAATAAATTATTTTATTACTTTGCATAAGTATAAATATGTACCTTGTTTTTATTAGAATGGCAACAAAAAGACATGAAACTAAGATATCCAGTTGCTGCAAACTTTGAGAAGTAAATACTGTGTTCATTTTTCAAAGTTTGAGGTGGATGGATATCTTACTTTCATATCTTCTTGTTGCCATTCTAATAAAAACAAGATACATAATTATGGTCATGCAAAGTAATATAAATAAATAGTAATAACAGATAGAAAGTAACAAAAGCAAAAAAATGAATAAATGAAGACCGGTATGAATGAATTAATAAAGAAAAATATATATAGTAACATAAAATACATATAAAGTTACATGAATACAGGCCAGTCATTTGGTCAAGTGTAATGACTTTGGACCTTGGTGCATCATCAGTCATGTTTCTGCTTACTGATAACATGATGCGTTAAATTCTAATCCTAACAAAGATTTTCTTGAAAATCATTATCATTAACATTTAACGTCCATTTTCCATGCTGGTATGGGTTGAATGGCTTGACAGGAATTGGCCACACCAGAGGCCACACCTGGTTCCATAGTCTGTTTTGGTTTGTTTTCTGCAGCTGGAAGCCCTTCCTAACACAAACCATCCATGAAATATAGTGTTTCAAATTACTGAAAGTCTCTCCAGAAGTAGTTAATGACTTTTGCTAACTAGATGATTTAGCAGTGGAGGAGGGTGAACCGAAACCATAGCAGCCAGAGTAAGAACAGAGTAGAAACATTTTAGAAGCTTTTACCTCTGATGGTCACAAAAATGGTTTCTGAGTGTGTGGTAAATTATATGATGTTGGTGTAAAGAGTGCAATGTTGTATGGTTACAAAATATGGTCATTAAATGCAGAAGATGTGTGACAGCTAAAAGGAAATGATTCAAACATACTTCACTGTATGTATAATGTTAATGTGCATCAACACTCATGCACAACTGAGCTGAAAGAAAAGCTGAAAATATGAGGAAGAATTAAATATAATGTGTAAGACAGAAGACTGAGCTCATACAGGTACATGAGTTCATAGAAGACAACAAAGTAAAGGAGTGCCAAGCAATCCAAGTTGAATTAACCTGTGCAAGTGGAAGATCAAGAAAGACATGAAAAGTGGTGAAAGCTAATCTCAGAAGGCTGAACCTCATAAAGAAAATAACAAAGCATTGCATTGAGAGGCAAGATGTACTCAGGAAGTAAGGAAAAACTGGTATAAAATGATGATGCTAATGATGATGGCGACGGGTGATGATGATGATACTAAAATAAATAAATAGACAATGAAAATCTTAACACTTAGCTTAGAAATTTCTATATAAATGCACTAGAAAAACTGTGTCACAACACTATTGTTAGGCATAGAAGCATATCTGAATAATCATTTGTCTAATGTACTTTCAACAAAAAAAGCAAGTATAATGTACAGCTCTGGATATAGTCAATAACATTAACTGATTAGTCAATAAAGCTGTTAAAAAATTATCTATGACAGATTAATGCACCACTGTAATAATCTGATAATTAATCAATTAAATGAAGCTAATGTTGATACCAATGAAAAATATGTTAATTTAAAAGGGAATTAGTAGCGGTATTGCTAAGTAGTGATTTACTATACACCCTAAGGTGTCAAATACAATAATTAATTTCTTGAATTCTTTTAAAGAAAGTCTATAACTTAGTTCTATTGAAGGAAGATTCAGTTTCAGCTGCTAGAACAAGGAGTAAGAAAAAGATGTTGTTTAACCACCAACTTTTAAAATAAGTACATAGACTGTTTATTAAATCCCAAAATTTATTAATATTTTGGTCATATTTAAAGAAATATATTAGTATAAGATCAAATGTAATCATAGGAATTTCATGAAAATCATTTCTAGTTCTGCTACAAGTAATGAAAATAACACTATCTTGAGTTTGGATTAAAAATTATGTTAATATATGCATAAATGTCATCATCATCATCATCATCATCATTATCATCATTTAAAGTTCGATTTCTATGCTAGCATGGGTTGGACGGTTCGACCGGGGTCTGGGAAGTCAGGAGGCTGCACCAGGCTCCAGTCTGATCTGGCAGTGTTTCTACAGCTGGATGCCCTTCTTAATGCCAACCACTCTGTGAGTGTTGTGGGTGCTTTTTTTATGAAAATCAATAAAATATATCATAATGTCAAGTAATTAAGGTTTGAACTTGATTGCATATGATCAAATTGTACATTATGTACTAACCTACTGCATACTCAATAACAGTTTTTCTTAATTCTTCAACAATTTGAATTCAATTGCTTCAAAAGAAACCTACATATATTCTGTCTTACACTTCTTCTTTGATCAAATCCAGAAAATCTTTGAACCAATTCATTTCAAAAAGACACAGTTCTGGATGCAGTATGAAATGAGAATGGTTGGTTTTTGTTTGTTTGTTTGCTTGTTTGGGTTTTTTTTAATCAGTAAAGAATACACTGAATTGTAAACAGTCCATAAAATTTAATGACCATTTTTTAATGGTTCAGTTAAAAAAGGAAGGCATCTATGACTTTTGCAGAGCTTTAAAGAGAAGAAACCATGTATCATGAAACCATGTAACCTACTAACAGTGATGTTAGTAGGTTACACTGTTAGTATGTTCGCTTGGGCTTAGTGGCTACAGGCTGGCCTACCAAGAAACAAGATCAAGCTTCTACAACATTATTCATGGGGCTATAATCACTCAATATTTAGTGCCTGGCCTTTAATGAAAAATCACTTCTTTTGTATTTTCTAACAAACAGTAGCATTATGCAAAGAAAGGTGTCACAGGAAGCAATGTATCAAGATAGAGTGTTAGCTTCAAACCCAAATTTGGCGCAAATAATTTTAATAGATTGAATTCTGCTATAGCCACTCAAGTGACAGATGGTGATATGGCAGTGTTAAAATGAGCAGGATACTAGATTACATTTACAAATAAAAATTAGATCTATGACTCAAAATAGGATTGTTGAAAAATGAATAAGTGTTCTCTTCATGTGATGTGCCAAGCAAGACAACCTGGTAGAAGCCATTCGCATCTACACAATTGAATACAATTGACTACAGAAAAATACACAGCCTAGAATCAAATTTATAATACAGATTTAGTTTGCTAGGAGCTTACAACCATACAGTGGAAAAGCAAAAATTTATTTAAGATTTTCATCCAATAATACATAATCAGCAAAGACCTCTTTATTACTACAAATTATAACAGGCATAGGCACCCTTTTTCAAGAAGCAGAATGCATGAAACATGGCTCATAATTAAGAATCACTACAAAAATTTATTTTCATTAAGCATACCTTTCAGGAAGTCCAGTAGGCCGCAATTTGCCCATGACTGGATTATAAAATACTCCAATAATTGTTGGCTTTGATTCTAAATGATCTTTATTTGGTGAACATCATAGTTCTAATTTAATACTCTGAGAGTCATCATCTCAAGCAGAATATCAATCTTGTGATTTAAATGACAATAAATTTACTTCCAAATTGAATGGGGAGCATTATGAGAAAACAACTTATTTCATTGAAATTTTCATATATACAAGGTGTCCCAAGAGTCACTGATGGGTTTCAATTTTTAATAACTTCCTTAACATCAGAAATAAATGCATGAAATTTTGATACAATATAAAGGACATAATAGTAATTAATACGCACAAGTCAAATTTTGCAACACCACTACAATACATAGGAAAAAATGACATTGCTTAAATGGCAGCCATGTTTTGGCTTCGCACGCCTGTGCTCTTTCCAAAACTTGCACCATAACACCTTCAAGAATTTCAGACCCCACTTTACGGATTTCTCTAATGATGTTCTCCTTCGGTTGCACCAGGGTCTCCAGTTTGTTGACATAAACTCTCTCTTTCAGGTATCCCCATAAGAAAAAATCTGGGTTAGTCAAGTCTGGGGAACGTGAAGACCAGTTGGCATTTCCATAGCAGGAGATTATTCTCTCTCCAAAACACTGCCATAGCAACTGCATTGTTTCTCTTGTGGTATGAGCAGTTGCCCCATTTTGCTGGAATCATGTGTGAAGCCTACTTTGAATGGTCAGGTGCAAAAAGGTCTCAATCATAGATACCTGAAAGAGAGGGTTTACATCAACAAACTGGAGACTTTTAGGACACCCTGTAGATATAATTTCTAGTAATATCTTCATTTGAAATATCATTTGACACTAGAATCAACTACCTACTATTTCCTTTATATTGGGTCAGCCCATAAATAATGCATTTTTTTCAATTGCTTGAACTAAAAGTTATAGGAGGAAAGGATAAACTACTTGTATCAACTTGATATAAAAGCAGGTAATAATTTTACCTTGTACTTATACTAAGTGCAAGTTTTGAAGAGTGCAGTTTGATTTTAACAGTTATTTTTTCAAAGCTATAATGGAAGTGACAAAGTAGCATATTTGACATATTTTGCTTTATGAGTTCAATAAAGGCAACAATACAACAGAAAGTGTGAGAAATATCAATGCAGTATA
>NC_042997.1:54154712-54264712 GCF_006345805.1 Octopus sinensis | reverse complement strand
TAAGATGTTTCTCTGAGGTCCTCTTTCATACTGATTATTCCATAACAAATGACAACAACTGCATTATCATGTCTGGTGATTTTGACAAACATGTAATGGCAATAATATGATGACTACTGCAATATAAATAGAGGCAAGGCCTTAAAAGTTGAGTTCAACTAGTATGTTGTTGTAGACCCATAAATATCTTATGGCTCCCCTACCTAAAAGAAAACAATAATAATAATAATAATATAATAATAATAATAATAATAATAATAATAATAATAATAATAAGTACCCCGCCCTGATGCAGTACCAGGCAGTGGCTCTCATGGCTTCTTATCTTAACTGATTGGAAGTGTTATCATGTACATTGTTTTGTCTTGGTATAAAAGATGGGCTACAGCAAATATTCTGCTCAATACCACAGATTTGCTTGTCAGTTGTTTGACTTTAACCAGTTGAGCATGTCCCTTAGTGGCTGACGATATGTGCATCTCTGATCATGAGCAGAAGTAGAGGGGGAGCATCATAGCCATGTGTTGAGAGGGATTCTTTGGGGTTTGAATAATTCACCTCTGGAAACATGGGTGGTTCTTTCAACATCCTTAAACAACCCTTATTCAGGGACCTTTTGAGCGGGATGGGTTACTCAACCTGAAGAAAATTCTAACTGGGCCCCACCTGCAAGGTCATGTGCTGTTTATCTTGATATGAGATCACCATGTTGCGCACATTATGGTTGTGATGCATGTGCCTGGTGTACCCTTATCAGACGGGTAGTCATGATGGGTATATTGGGCTTCGTATATTTTACCCCAGTGTCACTTTGATGGCATGCACTGCTCTCTCTCTCAATAATAATAATAATAATAATAAATTCAAATTTTGGCAGAAGGCCTGAAATTTTGGGGGAGGGGATAAGTCGATTCCATCAGCCCCTGTACTCAACTGGTATTATTCTATCAACCCTGAAAGGCTGAAAGGCAACATCAAGTGCCTGGAGGAGATAGTGCTGTCCTAGGTCAAGAGGGTGACTGCTGGAAGATCTTATGTCTGGCAACATGACTCTGCACCATGCCACACAAGCAGGAAAATCCAGTCATGGCTGTCTGACAATTTCTGCGACCACATCAGCCCTAACATCTGGCCACCTAAGTCTCCAGACTGCAACCTCCTTGATTATTATGTGTGAGGCAGTTAAGCGAGAGACCTACAAAACTCCTTGTAATACCAAAGATGAACTGAAAGCAAGGATTATGGCAGCATTCACCACTTTAAACAAGAAGACCGCCCAGAAGAGTTGCACGATATTCCAAAGTCATCTGGAGGCTGTGGTTGAAGCCAATGGCGATTTTATTGAATAAATTTACTCTTTAGTATTTCAAGATATTTTTTATCCAATTGTGATAGATATATCTGTTAAAATGAGATGTCAATGTTATTTTCATTTTTTTTTATTTAGATGATAATATATTCACCGCACTCTGTATATATGCATATATATATATATATATATATATATATATATATATATAAAAATATATATAAAACTCTCACTCAAATACAGTACAGAGAAGTGTATATTAAACCAAAACAGTAATGCTGCAAATGTTTCTGCTGATGTTGTTGATGATGATGATGATAGTGGCAATGGTCATGATAGTGATAAGCTTCAGAGAAAGAAAAAAGTAAAAATAAAAACAAACCCCTGTCCTTAAAAACAAAACAGATGTCTAAAAGAAGTTCACTTTAGTTCCTATATTGATAAACAACTAAAATTATCAATAAAGTATAGAAATAAATATTTTCTAACATATATTAGGAAGGATTTCTAATAAGCATATAAATAGCATTTAAAAACATGCTAAAGTCATCATACAATCAACAAGATACGCACTGGGGTGTACAAATAGGTTAATTGGTTAGGTTTGGTTAGGTGCATTGACATTTAACTTGGAAAATAGTAGTAGCATTGGTGGAAAATAAAGGTAAAGTTTAGGAGGTGGTCTGAAGATTTTAAGAGCAATGTTATTATGAAGTAAAAATGTAACAGTGAGAGATTTCAGGGTTTATGTATGACCGGGAGGCATACACTATCAACAACAGACTGGGAGAATACTTCAGATATACTCTGTGCGTGTGTGTGATGGGGGAGGGTCATAAGAAAATTCACTATTCAAATGGTAAAAAAAGTAAAACTACATAAAACAATTAAATGTTATCTTATTCATAATATAGCTATACAATTGAAGACAACCCTACACAGTGAAAGCAGGTTCTTTCAACTTTAACATTATTAATGTATCTGATAAGCAGGGCAACACTAGTAACTAATCTCTTGTATACCACCTTAGAAACTGGTTTCTCATAAACAGAACGCACCAAAACACTGACTGACATTTTCACAGGTTTAGAGACAGCCCAGTCTGTTAGGGCTCTTCCAGTCTTTTTAAACAAGTACTCACTAACAACGTTACATTATCTACAAAGAGTCAAATTAAGGATAAACTTAAACATGTGTGTGCTTCCTGCTTCATACTACAAGACACCTAATACCATGAAAACCTAAAACTATTGCCATAAAATAAACTCTTAACCTTAGCATACTGAAAATTATTATGGTGATCATAGCGAAGTGCAAAGAAAATTCCTTTGCTATCATTTGCACTAAAGTAAGTAGTACTTTGGTTGCTTACTGTACTGCATATGATGCAGTTCTTAGTCTTTTGTACCAGCTTTACAGCCATTTTCTTCTGAAATAATCCTACTTCCATATAGTGTCTTTCTTATTGCCAAGCATTTCATGTAATCTTTTTCTACCTACCTCTCTGTGTGTCTTTCTTGATTTGAATGCATTTAGGCAAGACACAAACTTAAGAATTTTAAGCTCAGATGCACCTAACATCCATTATCCTGGTATACAAGGCCATCATTGGCTTTCATGTTTCTTCTCTAGAAACATTGAAAAGTATATCTTGTGCCAATATACATCAACAAAAGATATGCATATGATAGGCTTTGGCACAATTTTATCAACTGAATTTTACCCATAAGGCATTGATCAACCAAGGCTTTTAGGATCAAACCCAGAACTATGTGATTGCAAAGTGAATTTCTTAGCCATGTTTTCACATATTTTTGACCTGTAATATTTTCATTTCTATATTTATTTTGGGAGGTGTCTCAGCTTGTTAGCTTACTTCTACATACTGTTATTTTATGATGGACATAGTATGTAGAAGATCATTATTTTATTGGTTTTAGGATCAGTGCTGATTCATACAAAATGAACCAAGACAGATTACTAGATTTGCAAGTCAACAAAAAAGTCTCTATGTTGCCACTCAATCAACAAGAAATAGCAACCAAATCTCCCTGAAATTACACCTGCAAAAATGAAGGACACATTAGATAACGAAATCCAGAGTATATTTTGCAAAAAAAAAATGAAAACCAAAAAAAAAAAAAAGACAGTATGGTTAAAGATCTGTTTAATAAGAGTTTACCAGGGACTAAAAACTAACAACTAGACAAGAGACTTTGCACTTGGAAGACTAAGTCTATTCTGGTTGGTGTCAGTAATGATCTCAGTTAAGTTCCAAATGGTTTGGTCTAACAATAGAAAAGAGAACAGCGCAGCCACTACTGAAAGACTTTTGGGTTGAGGACTATGTACACATTCTGAAGATTTTGGCCTAGTAGTGCTGATAAAGAGTACTGCACAGAGCATTCTAGCTTGTCAGATGTCAAGCCAAAAAGAGAGCCTATACATGTTTACCCAACATGCTAAAAATAGCAGCAAAATCCACCTCAAATAGCTTGTTCCATCTTTAAAAAGAGAAGTCATGTTGGTTAATGTATTCTTAGATATGCTATGATCATGGCTTTTGATAACAGGTCTGCTCAATCAGAACAGATCTGAGGTTACACAACTATTAGATGTAACTACTTGGATGCAATAGATTTTGGTGATGAAGACTTTTCTCTATAAACCCAACTAGTTCTTGACTTGTAGACCTAAGTTAAATCATGAGAAAATCTGTCTTTGGAAAAAACAGTCCCAACCAATGAGCAAAAACAATCAAGCAGTTTTTCTTTGATATTTGCAAAGTAGTTGTATGAAGGGATAAAGAAAATGCTGATGGGTAGTGTTTCATTTACTCTCCATCAAAAGGGGGAGGAGAGGAGAAGCAAGAGGTTCTACTTGAGTAAAAAGAAGTTATGATGACGCTAAATAGATTAAATCTATAGCAGCATCTCCTATAAGATAGGATAGGAAGAGAATATTTACCCAGAGGTAAGGGTGATCTGAATCTTGAGGTGAAAATTGGAAAGGTTTTAACATCACAACTAAGCATCTTCCATGTAAACCTCTACTGTCACTATTTTTAATAACCAAAGAAATTACAAAACGCACACACACACACAACACATGATATGTGGGAAGGAAAGTTCATTAGGAAGTATGTAAATATATATATGAAAATAAATGCGAAACCACTGAGAACCAAAACTAGAGGATGCTCAAAATAAAATCTCATGAGACTGGGTTTTCTATGTAGACAGATTATAATATCAAATCACCAAGTTTACAATTCATACTAATTAATAATTATATAAAGAATAAAGGCAGTGAGCTGGCAGAATCGTTAGTATGCTGGGCAAAATGCTTAGTGACATTTTATCTGTCTTTATGTTCTGAGTTCAAATTCTGCTGACGTTGACTTTGCTATTCATCCTTTTGGGGTTGATAAAGTAAGTACCAGTTGAAAACTGAGGTCTTCAAAATTGCTGTTCATGTGCCAGAATTTGAAGCTAATCATATAAAGAATATATGCCCAATTAAATAATTTTCCTTTCCTCATAATATCAATAAAATCTGAAAGGATAAAAGATCGAAGAAAACTGAGACCTATATAGGAAACTGAAAAAGCTCTAAGCATATAAAAATTATAGTAAAGTTAGTGGTAGTAGCGCTTATGGTGGCAGTGGTGGTGGTGATGGCAATTGATCTGTTTGAATCTAAGTTTCCATTGGTTTTTCACATTTGGTTGCAATTCTTGACAGAAATATTGCCATTATTTGGTGAGCCTTCAGTTAAAAGTCGTGAACAACAGAAGTCTCTTTTCAATTAATGGTAATCGAAAAGCAACTTCAAAAGAGACTCAAAGAAATCAGAATTGCGACCAGAACTAGTAAATATTGGAAAATATTTATCAATAGAGCAGAAGATATGATCTAGAACTTTTTGCCTTTTACTTCTTACTTGTTTCAGTCTTTGGACTACAGCCATGTTAGAGCACTGCCTTGAAGGATTTATTTGAACAAATCAACATCAGTACTTTTTTTTTCTTAAGCCTGATACTTGTTCTATCAGCCTCCTTTACTGAGCCACTAAGTTATTGGAACATAAACAAACAGCAGTTGTCAAGTGGTCGTGGTGGGGAACAAACACAGAGACACACATAATTGTGTGTGTGTGTGCAAGACTTCTTTCAGTTTCTGTCTACCAAATCCACTCACAAGGCTTTGCTAGATCAGAGGTGATAGAAAAAGTCATTTGCTCAAGGTGATATACAGTAAGGTTGAACATGAAACCAAGTTGATGTGAAATGAACCTTTTAACCACACAACCATGCCCGTTAAAAAGAAGATTGAAGAATTTTATTAACAAAAAGCTATATCAAGAATTCTTTTGAGAACCGTATCAATAAACGTACGGTATTCAATAGTAACTTCAATGATATAATTACTGTACAACAAATGAGACTCAATGGTGAGACACGAAATATGGCAAAAGAATAAAACACCCAACACAGATAAGTCTATGCTTTGTGAGGCGGTCTAATTTTACTGAAACAACCCTGGAGTTGTCAATACATCTACCAAAGATCAAATTGACTCCCTGCTGTACAGCTTTATTTAATTTGGAGTTGTCTCCCTTGCTCTTATTGATAATAGTCATAAGTAATCCTTTCTACAAAGAGGCACAAGGCCTGAAATTTCAGGGGAAGGGGAAAGTCAATTACATAGACCTTAGAACTTAACTGGTACTTATTTCATCGACCCCAAAAATATGAAAGGCAAAGTTGACCTTGACAGAATTTGAACTCAGATTGGGAAGATGGACGAAATAGTGCTAAGCATTTTGTTAGTTGTGCTAACGATTCTGTCAGCTCACTGCCAAGAGTCATCATTAATGCAAATGATGTCTCTTTTCATTAAGAACGTAATTTTATTTATTTATTTATTTTACTTATTTGGCTCAATACACTGAGGAAGTTTGCCTTCACTTAACTCTTTTACTCTTTTACTTGTTTCAGTCATCTGACTGCGGCCATGCTGGAGCACCACCTTTAGTCGAGCAAATCGACCCCAGGACTTATTCTTTGTAAGCCCAGTACTTATTCTATCGGTCTCTTTTGCCGAACCGCTAAGTGACGGGGACGTAAACACCAGCATCGGTTGTCAAGCAATGCTAGGGGGACAAACACACACACACAAACACACACACATACATATATATACATATATACGATAGGCTTCTTTCAGTTTCCATCTACCAAATCCACTCACAAGGCATTGGTCGGCCCGGGGCTATAGCAGAAGACACTTGCCCAAGATGCCACGCAGTGGGAGTGAACCCAGAACCATGTGGTTGGTTAGCAAGCTACTTACCACACAGCCACTTGTTTTTCACACAGAGGATGCCATTGGGAAATTTTCTCATTATAAAAATATCCTAGAGTTGATTCAGTCAACTATACCTCCTCTTTTATAAATGTTAATGAGAAAATTTCTAGAAATTGTTGAGCAATAGACTATAATTTTATGACAATACTTCACAATAACAACAGTCTCTATGACAAGACCATATCTCAAATGTTAGGATGTTCTCGATATAGAAATAAATTTCTTTGTATATGCTCAAATGATGAATAAAATTAAGAAACTAAGTAAAATCAATGAAGTATTTATCGCAGAGGATCTAAAGCAAAATGGTTAGCTATTAAAAAGGTGGCGAGCTGGCAGAAACGTTAGCACGTCGGGCGAAATGCTTAGCCGTATTTCCTCTGCCGTTACGTTCTGAGTTCAAATTCCGCCGAGGTCGACTTTGCCTTTCATCCTTTCGGGGTCAATTAAATAAGTACCAGTGACACATTGGGGTTGATATAATCGACTTAATACGTGTGTCTGTCCTTGTTCGTCCCCTCTGTGTTTAGCCCCTTGTGGGTAGTAAAGAAATGGGTTAGCTGTTAAAAATCAGGTCTGAAAATGTCAGCAATAAGCAAATCTCCAAGAAGAAACATTTTCTCTCTTATGTGTGTGTGCATGTGTATGTGCATTTGCAGGACTGTCTTAGCAGCTTTATAGGGCTCCAGGAAAATCAATGCACTTGGCCCTGTAATACTTGGTTTCTGGCTTTGGGTAAAAGAAAATAGAGGAGGATCAAATAATCATAATTTCATTCAATATATTCCCCTGTCAGATTCACATACTTATTGCAGTGATCCTTCAGTTTTCTAAGCCCTGTAAAAGAACTTGGAAGGCTGAGCCTCTAGTCAGGCCTTTCACAATACCCTTAAAGCTAGGAACTTTTCAACACCCCTTTGTTTATCTTATTTTACAACAAAATCTAGAGTAAGAAGTCAACCTTTTAAGCTAATGGGATGGTTCTGAGCCTAGTTTAAATTTTATGGTGTAAGATCAGATCTAACAGTTACAATTACATAAGTATAAAAAAATGAAGTTACTTCTTGTTCCTAAAGAAACAACAAAGATAATGTTTAACTGGAATGCACTGTATAAAAAAACTGGAGTAAAGCACTGTGTGTTCTTCAGTACTAAATAACAGTTCCTCTATTGTGGTATAATGATAAAAAGCTCAATACTAATTTTCTGCAACAATTGTTATGCTAGGAAAAGTCTCCACCAAAATTAATGAAACAAATTTATTTTGTTTACTGAATGGATAACAGAGACAAAAACATAAGCAGTAAATCTTGTCTGCAAGTCAGACCACATTGCCATTCTTTGGTAATATATCAAGGATTTATTATCATGGAAGTGAAGCATCACTGGAGAAATCACTCAGCCTCTAAAATGGGTAATTTTTAAGTAAACAAGAAAGGACAAAAAGTAACATTTTAAAAGCTAAATTACCAAGACACACCCTAATAAGAACAAAGCATGGATTGAGGACAAAATGAAACAGAAAAGTGTATTAATATGTAATATTTTCTTATCTCTATTTTATCCTGGTTTAGATTTTAACAGAATCAAACAGAATAGAATTATAACATAAGAGAGAAAGACACAGTTAATAAGGCTTTTATTGAAGTCTATTTTTGATTTCAAGTCATGTGTAGACAGGCTTGGTTCACTTACATATAAGATATTGTTTAAACCATTTTATCATTTTTACCATAGGTTCTTATTATAGAAAATTACAAGACCTTCCATTATGATTATTATTTCTTGAGAGATTAGCAATATTTTAACTATTTCATAACCAAATGGTGATAACTATAGCAGAGATAGAAGAGCAGTACTATTTTGCCATAACACTTCACTTTCCTGATTTCAAATCCTGCAGTGGTTGACTTTGTGTTCCTCTTTTCTGAGAACTGGAAGAATTTAATTGATTAATACCCATGTGTTGTTATAAAACATTTTCTTGAGCAGAGTAAAAAACTGTTACATATATATATATAAAACATAACACGTGACCAACCAGACCATCAGATGTTGCTACACATCGCTGGTCACAATGCGTTTGCATTGTTTTAGCCTTCGAACAACGCCACCCCACTGGCTAAGTGAGCAGGCCAACAGAAGAAAGAGTGGGAAAGAGTACAGCAGGGATCACCACCCCCTGCCGGAGCCTCGTGGAGCTTTTAGGTGTTTTTGCTCAATAAACACTGACAACGCCTGGTCTGGGAATCGAAATTGCGATCCTACGACCGCGAGTCCGCTGCCCTAACCACTGGGCCATTGTGCCTGCCCCCCCACACACACAGATATATATATTTCTATCTATTTTTACATGTTTTAGTCATCAGACTGTGGCCATGCAGGTTTAGTTGAACGAATCAACCTGGTACTTATCTTTTAAGTCTGGTACTAACTGGTCCTTATTGCCAAACCATAGGAATATAAACAAATCAACACTGGTTATCCTATTCTTTTTGTAGAGTACAAATTTATTTTTGTTGAATGTAGTGATTATGTAGTGAATAAAACGATGGTGTATTGTATGTAGGTTGAAGGCTATTTGTATGTTTACAAGATCTGCCAAATGTAAGCTTTCTTTTCAGATGCATAATGCTGCTGTCCCTCATCCCAGAGGCTTACTGGCCCACACCTTCCACACCCTCAGAGTTGGCACATTGAAAGGTAGGTCTGGTGAGATTGTTGAGATGCTTGAACAGAGATGTGTAGATTTGTGCTGCATCCAAAAAGTAAGGTAGAGAGGAAATTCTGTTAGGTTTCTCACAGGAAAAGAACATAGATATAAGATTTTCTGGGTAGGGAACACTGAGGGGTGGGGGCGTCAGTATACTCCTTGTGGAGAAATGGGTCGAAAAGGTAATCAAGGTCGCCAGAGTCTGTGATAGAAAATTTAAGCTTAGACTAGTGCTGCAACATGGATTAGCAAACATTATTTCGGCCTATGCCCCTCAGCTAGGGTGACCTGATGAGCATAAAGACTGATTTTATGACACATTCTTGCAGACTACCTCGTCGACAAATGACAGGGACCTTCTCTTTGTGGCTGGCGACTTCAATGGGCATGTTGGACAACATCCAGGGAGCTTCCACGGTGTACATGGTGGCAATGGATTTGGTTCCTGCAATGAGGAGGGAACCAGGCTGTTGGAATGCTGTGATGCAAATGATCTTATGATCTGTAATACTAACTCCAGGAAACCTGCCAGTCACCTGTTTACTTACCAATCTGGTGGACACACTAGTCAGATTGACAACATCCTTGCCAGGAAACGGGAAATATGGCAACTTATAAATGCCAAAACTTTCCCAGGTGAAGAATGCACCCTACAGCATAGGTTAGTAGTTAGCAGCTTCAGGATCAGGGCTAAATGGCTGCCCAGAAGATGACCAGCAGAGAAAAGAATGGTCTGGAAGCATAAGGATCCTCTGAATGGACAGAGATTTAGAGATGTATTACTTGAAACTTTTGACAAAAATGAGGAAGATATAGCATCACATAATGTGGAGTACAACTGGAGATTCCTATGGGACAACCTGCTGATGGCTACTGACCAGATCTGTGGCTGGTGCAAAGTCCACTCTTGACCTAAGGTAACATGGTGGTAGAACAATGTAGTTGACAGGGCCATTAAGGAAAAGAAACAGGCATGGAAGGACCGGAAGTGTGGTGGTAGCAGGGAACTGTATCAGATCACCAGAAGGGAAGCTAGGAGACAGGTTTATTTAACCAGGGAGGAAGCAGGTAAAAAAATTTCTCAATGTTCTGCATTGTGAGAATCATGATGTCGTAGGAGAGAGATGTGTCCACATGGATGATGGTTCACTTGCATTTAATGATGCTGCAAAGAGAGAGACTTGGAGACACCATTATGAAAGATTACTAAATGAAGAGAATGAATGGGAGAAACAGAGGGAACAACTATTCAAATTGGCAGTACCTTGGTAGATTAAGCAATAAAGGGTATGAAGACAGGGAAAGCCCCTGGCCCATCAGGAATCACTGCTGAGAAGCTTAAAATATCTGGCGGTATCGGGTAAAGTCTAGTCACCCATATAGTCAACCAGGTGATAGATGAAGGAGTCATACCCAATGACTGGTGTAGCAGCACCATAGTCAACTGCATCAAAGGTAATGGTGATGCATTAGATAGGAATAATTACAGAGGTATCAAATTGTTGGAACTAATTAGGTAGAGAATTAGTTTAGATGAGATGCAGTTTGGGTTCGTGCCAGGGAAAAGCACCACTAATGCTATATTTCTGGTGAGACAGCTGCAGGAGAAATACCTAGCCAAAGATAAACCTCTGTACTCCGCTTTTGTGGACATGGAGAAAGCCTTTGACAGGGTCCTCTGATCACTTATGTGGTGATCAATGCAGAAACTAGGGATAGATGAGTGGTTAGTGAGAGCTGTACAAGATATGTACAGGGATGTTGTCAGTAAGGTGAGGGTTGGCAAGTATAGTGAAGAATTCTGGGTAGAAGTAAGGGTTCACCAAGGATCAGTCCTCAGCCCCCTCCTATTTATCATAGTCCTCCAGGCAATAACAGAGGAATTCAAGACAGGATACCTCTAGGAACTCCTCTATGCTGATGACCTTGCTCTAATTGCTGGGTCATTATCAGAACTAGAGGAGAAGTTTCAGGTGTGGAAGCAAGGATTAGAATCGAAGGGCCTAAGAGTCAACCTAGCTAAAACCAAAGTCCTAATAAGTAGGAAGGCAGGCAAACCACAAATCCCTTCAGGTAGATGGCCCTGCTCTATCTGTAGAAAAGGCGTAGGTAGAAACTCTATAAGATGTACCCAGTGTAAGCTTTGGACACATAAGAGGTGCAGCAATATCAAAAGAAGGTTAACAGGGAAGATAGTTTTAGTGTGAGGCAGATGTACAGGGGCAATAAACACTGAAGATGTCTAGGCCATCGTCTGATGCTGGCTGAACTGGCTGTGCTGGTTGTGCTGGCCAAAACACTGAAGTCACTGTCAACAACATTCTTGTGTAAGAAAATTAAATATATTCCAGTGTCTCTTTTCCTCTTGCTCTATCCTCAGACTGATTAACTATGTATCTCCTCCTCCACAGCAACAAATTATTATTGGCCTGAATCGTTATTACTCCTTTCTCTCTTTCTCTCTGACTAGATAACCATGTATCTCCTCTACAGCAAGATACCTGTTTCTGTCTCTTTGTCACACTGTAACTTTTCATCATCTGGCACAAGATCACCTCCTCCAATGTCACATCCCCTCTCAAAAGATCTTTGTCTTGCAAGATACTTGGTGACCCTGCCAGTGCTGGTGCCATGTAAAAAAGCACTCAGTCCTCTTTGTAGAGTAGTTAGTGTTAGGAAGGGCAGTAAAAATCATTCAGTAAAAACAGTGTGCAGTCCTCTGCCTAGCCAGCTCCTGTCAAACTGTCCAACCCATGCCATCATGGAAAGCAAACGTTAAATGATGATGATGATGATGATGATGACTACAGCCACATGACTGAAATGAGTAAATCCATGATACTGAAATCCATGCACAATACTTTAGTTAGCCCAAGGCTTTAGTAGAAGACATTTAGCTAAAGTACCATACAGTGGAACAGAACCTGGAACCATGTGGTTGGGAAGCAAACTTCTTACCACATAGCCACACCTGCACCTATATTTACTAACAATATTCTCTTTATGCCCTTACATATTTCAATTAGAATTGGTTTAGAGGAGCAATTAGCCATATAAAGGGCACAGATTTGGTATACAAAACACTGCCAAAGTTACTATGCATTATATTAACATGCATTCACAAATGTGAATATGAACGAAGACTGGGGAAGAGAGAAAGAAGAAAGGATAAGGAAGTTGAGGAGGAGGAAGAGGCAGAGGAAATGAAGGCAGAGGAAGAGGGAGAGGTGGAGGAAGAAAAGGTGGAGGTGGAAGAGGAAAAAAGAAAATGAAGAGGGCTTAGAAAGATGATGAAAATAGAAGACAGGAAGAACTATTCTAAAATCAATGCTAACATGTGTAATTTTGTATAACAACCCAACCTTACTATAATTAGAAAGGAAATGCAAAATGGTTAACAAATTAAGTAAGGGTTACAGAATATTAGAACTGTACTTTGCTGCAGGTGCAAGATCTGTATTGTTATGATAAGACTCATGGTAAGCAGAAACTGCAATACCAGTTGGATTCACACTTGAGTTGCTTCCTTTCAATTTTTAATTGCTTCCCATAACTGTAATATCAGACCGCAGACATAATGTGGTGAAAGATAGGTTCCATTAATTTGATTTTTTGATGACACAACTTAATTATGGGTTTTTTTTTTTTTTTTTGAGATACCATGTGACCAAAGGACCAACAGAGAACTTAGACTTTGTATTCTATTACTAACACTTTATTGTGTCTATCACATGGTATTAACTCTCAAAGAGAATAGCCCATCCAGATGTTAATAAACACAACATGACAGAAACAAAAGGGAAATTGACAGATATCTCAGTTTGCAGTGTGTAATTCAACTCTTCTCAGAGGTAAGATTTGAAGAATGATGAAAGTATCCCAAAGTATCCCAAAGTATCCCAAAGCTAGTTTACTTCAGTTAATCTATATGGATACAAAATCTACAGTAGTATCACTACAGCTTCTATGTGCCTACGTTTCATGACGTGTTAACATTACTAGAACTCATAAGTGCATGCACAAATACACTGACACAGTGGATTATTGGAATGACTTCTATTACAACCACAAGGTCTTGAGTTCAATCCCAGGCTAGGCATCTTGAGCAAGTCTTTTTTTACTTCTGCCAATAACTTGAAAAATACCTTGAGAGTGAAACTGTGTAGATGAGACTGTGGAATCCCATCAGCTGGATTGCATCTGTACTTTACAGGCCTTGCAGCACTGTGTCACATTAAGTCTGCTTGAGAATTATGTTATGGGGATAAATATGTGTGGAATCATCATCATCATTTAACGTCCATTGTCCATGCTGGTATGGGTTGGACGGTTTGACTGGGTTGCCACACAGGAAGGCTGTGCCAGGCTCCAGTCTGATTTGGCATAGTTTTCTATAGCTTGATGCTCTTCCTAACACCAACTATTCTGAGACTGTAACGGGTGCTTTTACATGCCACCAGCACGGATGCCATTTGTGTGACACTGGTATCTGCCATGACTGCAATTTTGCTTGGCTTGATGGTCTTCTTTTCAAGCAAGACATAATGTCAAAGGTCTTGGTCATTGCCTCCGTGAAGCCCAACACTCGAAAGGAATTCAGCCACTTGGCCTAAAAATAATTTTTAAAAACTGGCAATCTGTTAGTTATGATAAGTGTTCCAGGTGATCTGATTAATGGAACATCCTGTTCATGAAATTAACATGCAAGTCGCTGAGCATGCCATAGACATGCATATCCTTAACATAGTTCTCAGGGAGATTCAACATGATGCAGAATATGACAAGGCTGGCCCTTTGAAATACAGTTTTTTTTTGCCAGTTGAGTGAACTGGAGTAACATGAAATAAAGTATCTAAGTATCCTTAGGACACAATGCACTACTAGGAATTGAACTCATGACCTTATGATCATGATTTGAATACTCTAAGGTACTAAGTCATGTACCTTCACATGTGTGGAATATACAACTACTTAACCTGATAATTCAATGAGAGGTATTTCTGTTAATCAAACAACTGAATATTCTTTATCAAAAGAAATAGAAATGGCATTAATGATAGGATGGACGTTTTATAGTAAATAGTTTGATCCTACATTCTTCTGGGGTCAACTTTGCCTTTTCTCAGGGTTAATGAAATAAGTATTTTATAATATACTGGAACTGATTCAAACAACTATAGTTTTACCAACAAAATAAGTGATACATCTGTCTCTTTACTCTTTTACTTGTTTCAGTCATTTGACTGTGGCCATGCTGGAGCACTGCCTTTAGTCGAGCAAATCGACCCCGGGACTTATTCTTTGTAAGCCCAGTACTTATTCTATCGGTCTCTTTTGCCGAACCGCTAAGTGACGGGGACGTAAACATACCAACATCGGTTGTCAAGCAATGCTAGGGAGACAAACACAGACACACAAACACATACATATATATATATACATATATACGACAGGCTTCTTTCAGTTTCCATCTACCAAATCCACTCACAAGGCATTGGTCAGCCCGGGGCTATAGCAGAAGACACTTGCCCAAGATGCCACGCAGTGGGACTGTCTAATCATAGAAAAATTTAATATATTCTATAATTGAATAATTCTCTACTGAGAGTTAAATATTTGTAGTAGAATACCGATTTGAAAATGTTAGAAGTATAGTGTAACAATTGTCTGTCTGTCTGTCTATCTATCTGCCTGCCTCTGTGTGTGTGTGTGTGTGTGTGTGTGTGTGTGTGCAATGTTAACCGAAATAAAATGTGGAGCACAGGTGAGCCAAGGAAGTGGCTGGGCATTAAAAGTATCAGCTGACAAATGCAAAAGAAAAGACTATGCTCCTGTAGACATGTGAATGGATGATGTATTGCTGAGTGAAAATATGCCATGTACTTAAGATAGAAGATACTTCTGCAAGATATGCTTCTTTATTTGCCACACAGGGCTGAACACAGACGGGACAAATTACAAGGTAGAGCTTTTCTTTTTGGGGAGAAAAAAAAAGGGGGATAGGTTTTCGATCAAAAGGGATCATAAAAAGGAAAGAAAAGAAAAAAAAACGATCAATAGGGATCGTGTATCACAGAAATGTCATGATATAGAGTGTAAAGGGGCAAACAGATAAGGTTTATCAGTGGAAAGAAAAGCCTACGGAAAAGACCACGGTAACCTCAGTCAATAATATCACATGTTAACACATTTATTTGCAAGTAAGTAACTCTCTGTTTTAAATTTTTCCGGGTTCATAGGATCATGCTCAAGGTGGCTTCGTCATTCATACGTGCCATCCTTGCTACATTCACCCATCTTTTTTTTAAACATTCACTAGACAAAACTTGCCTCTCTACTCTCACTTTCCTTTTCAGGTGATACTTGAAGAAGTTGATGAGAGATTGACCAGAAAGGAAAGTGTTTGTCTCTAATCCTTTCAGACGCGTTCACCAGATACATTCTTTCGCCATAGCCACAAGTGTGATGAAAATAGCTTTTCCTTCCCGTTTGAAGGAAGGAGGCGCGACAATATTGACGATGTCCTATTTCATATGAAGGCGGCGAGCTGGGAGAAACGTTAGCACGCAGGGCGAAATGCTTAGCGGTATTTCATTTGCGTTACGTTGTGAGTTCAAATTCCGCCGAGGTCGACTTTGCCTTTCATCCTTTCGGGGTCGATAAATTAAGTACCAGTTACGCACTGGGGTCAATGTAATCGACTTAATACCTATGTCTGTCCTTGTTTGTCCCCTCTGTGTTTAGCCCCTTGTGGGTAATAAAGAAATAGGTACTTATTTCATAGACCCCAAAAAGATGAAAGGTAAAGTTGATCTCAGTGGAATTTGAACTCAGGATGTAAAGATGAATAAAATGTTACTAAGCGTGATGATGATGATGATGATGATGATAACAATAAGTACCAGTTGATCACAAGGTTTGATGTAATCAACTAGCCTCCCCTCCTCCAAAATTTCAGGCCTTGTGTCTATAGTAGAAAGTATTATTATTATTATTATAATTATTATTATTATTATTATTATTATTATTATTATTATTATTATTATTATTGTTATTGTTGTTGTTATAATAATAATAATAATAATTATATTTCAAAGCCCGCCATAGCCAACTTTGCCTTTTATCCTTTCGACATCAATAAGTTAAGTACCAGTGTTTCACTGGGGTTGATGTAATTGATTAGTCCCTTTCCCAAAATTTCAGGCCTTATGTCTTTAGTAGAAGGAATTAATATTATTACTATTATTGAGTGAGAGAGCAGTGCATGCCATCAAAGTGACACTAAGGTACAAATATGAGTAGCCCAAAATACCCATCATGACTACCCATCTAGGCAATGCATCACAACCATATGTGCGCAACATGGTAATCTCATCAAGAGAAACGGTGTATGACCTTGCAGGAGGGACCTAGTGAGAATTTTCTTCAGGTCGAATAGCCCACCCTGCTCAAAAGGTCCATGAGTATGAGTTGTTTAAGGATGTTGAACAAAACACCTATGTTTCCAGAGGTGAATTATTCAAACCCCAGAGAATTCCTCTCAACACATGGCTATGATGCTCTCCAACTACTTCTGCTTGTGATTAGAGATGCACATATCATCAGCCACCAAGACATGCTCAACTGGTTAAGGTCAAACAACTGACAAGCAAATCTGTGATTTTGAGCAGAATATTTGCTGTAGCCCATCTTTATTATTATTATTATTATCTTTTTTTTCTTCTTCTTTCAAATTTGCTTCCATTTCTTGCCGAGTGTCTTCCTGACTCCTAGGGCAAAGAAACTCATAGTATACATTGGTAGGCCATTAAACTAAACTCACTAGTTTGTTCATTTTTTTTTTTTAAAGTTAAATTAAAATACATGGATAGTAATAGTTCTCACATCGACAATGCTCTTCTCAATACGTGTGATGTTCCAGTTAAGACAATCTTTTGCACTTCTTGCAGGGATGGTAAGCCAGGGATCATTCTCATATAATTTTCGGTTCCCTTCTTGATTATTCCTAGTGCTCCTACGATCACTGGTATTGTAACCGCCTTGAGATGCCACATTTTCTCAATTTCAATGAGCAGGTCTTTATATTTTCTGAGCTTGTCAAACTCTTTCGCTGAGGAATTATGATCACAGGGGATGCTCATGTCGATCAATAAGCAAACTTTATTGTTTTGGTCTTTCACAACAATATCCAATTTATTGGCTTTAAAGGTTTGGTCTGTATGTACTGGAAAGTCCCACAGAATCGTTACATTTTCTCCTTCAGTTACAGCTTCAGGGTGGTGATTATACCACTTGTCGGCAGTTTTGATATGGTAATGCCGACTTATTAGCCAGTGTAGATATTGGCCAACTCTGTCATGTCTTAATTTATACTCCACTGGTGCTAAGACTTTACATCCAGAGATTAGGTGATCCACTGTTTCAATCATGTCATTGCAGAATCGGCATTTTGGGTCTGCTCCATTTTTCATCACATTGGCCTGGTAGTTCTGGGTTAATAGGCTTTGATCTTGAGCAGCCAGGATGAAACCTTCGCTCTCTGCTTTTAGCCCTGAACTCCGTAGCCACTGACGGGTTTGCTTCTGGTCAACATCAGCTTGTTTGCTACGGGCCACATATTTGCCGTGCAGAGGTTTCTCCTCCCACCTATCAGCCAATTGCCTGTGCACTTTTTTTGTTGCCATTATTTTCACCTTCTTTGCAACAATAGTTGCCGTACTTCCCTCGGGTTGTTCAGTTTGGGTATCCTGCATGAGATCAATAGCAAATTTTATGCTTTCCTTTATGATAGAATGAAGCTTCTTTCGTCTCTCATGATTTTCCACGAGCTTTAGCATCCAGTCATTCGTTATTTCAAGATATTTGGCCAGTCCAATTGTGGTTGTTTTGTAAGCTAGTTCAAATTGGATCAGGCCTCGACCTCCTTGGGCTCTGGGGAGGTAAAGGCGATCTACGTCTGCCTTTGGGTGGTGCATCCTATTGCAACTCAGCAGCTTGCGTATTTTCCTATCTATATTCTTTACTTCACTCATATTCCAGTTATTGTTGTTGTTGTTGTTGTTGTTGTTGTTGTTGTTGTTGTTGTTGTTGTTGTTGTTATTATTATTATTATTATTATTATTATTAATATTAAGGCAGTGAGATGGCAGAATTGTTAGTGCACTGAATGAAATGCTTAGTGGCATTTTGCCCATTACTATATTCTTAGTTCAAATTCCGCTGAGGTCAACTTAACTTTACATCCTTTTGGGGTTGATAAAATAAATATCAGATGAACACTGGGTTTGATGTAATCAACTCATCCCCTCCCTCAAAAGTGCTACCCTTGTGGCAAAATTTGAAACCATTATTATTATGATGATTGATGATGATGATGTTGATGATGAAAACTCACAACTTATTTTGTTGGGTATGATGGAAAGTGTCAGCTGTCCATAGCCAGCAGACTAAGGTGACACTTGTTTACTGATCCTGCTTCAAGAACCCCGTGAAGAATTCTTGCAGTTCCAAGCAATGCTGATTTTTGTAGGTGTTCTACTTTCACACTTGCACCAATCTTTTACAGCCATGTTGGTAGTTGAGTGCTGATACTTCCAAGTGCACCAATTACTATTGGTACCATGTCTACTCTTTTCATTGACCACAACCTTTGTATTTCCCACTTCAAATCGTGATAGTTGTGTTTTTTTTTCTTCTTCTTTCACACTGATCCTGTTGTCACAGGAGTATGCTATGTCAATTATCACACATGCTCTTTCTTGTTATGTTCAAGGATTACCTAGTGTCAGAAGTTTATAATAAGGAAAAAATTATCAAGTGTTAGGAGTTTACTAAGCAGCACATATCATTAGCAGTACAAACTGCTACATACAGATTCCATAAACTTATAGCATCTAGAATCTGGTTTCAATTTTTGTTGCAAGCTTTCCAAGAAAGGCATGAATGTCAAAACTTCTATTTTTTCCTTCCAAGAAGGCAATGGAACTAATACCCTATTGATAAATATATATCTGATCAGCAAAAATTAAGCAATTCGTTTCATTGAACTACTGTGTAAGATAAACTCTATTTCCCCTTCTGTTTTATAACATAGATGTATAACAGTACTGTAGAGAAATTAGTAAATCCCAAATGTTTGAGATTAATGAGTAGCAACTATAATGATGACAGTAATGATTTAGTAGTTTCATATGTTCCAGATAACTCTAAACAAACAACTGAATGAAAGAAGCAGATTGTGTGAAAAGATACACATCTTGCTAGTTCTGTTATTTACTGTTACTCTCCATGGATGTAATTAGAACAGTTATATAAATCACATTTTTCTTCAATATACGGGAAGTGGAGCCCTGCATTTTCTTAGTCTCCAAGACATTTATGACTTCAGTATTTCCTGCATATACAGTCATAATGTTATTTTATTTAGCTTCCTTCCAGCACTGTAGGAAGTTTTTTCATCTTGCTTTCATAACACAAAATATATATTTGCTTTCTTTTGGGAAACACATTTGTTTTTATTACTTAAATTCTTTCATATAACTTGTGGATGTACAAGAAAAGTAATGAAGCAAAAAATATTGATGTATAACAAAAAAACCCATAATAGCTACAACAGAAACTGACTTACTAAGTCAAACATTTGAAACGATACTAAATCATTTGCTGCTCTATTAATGATGCTATTAATAGTTACTGTTTGATCCAAACAAGGAGACCACACAACAATCAAAATAAATACAGTAAATCGAGTATAGTCCGCTCTTGAGTATAATACGCAGGGGATTTTTAGGGGACTGTACCTCTGAAAAACCTAAACCTTGTGTATAATACGCACCCCTTCTCTAACTTGAGTCAAGGAGGTCTATATAACGTCCTTGGTTTGTAAAAATGTATACGGTAACGTCCTTTATTATTATTGTATACATAACATAATGCCAACGTGTAGCTTTTTTGTTGATTTTGTTTGCAGAAAATAAAGAAATAGCAGTAATAACGTCAGTGAAAAATAAATATTAAGTAAATCGCCTTTATCACTATCAGTTACAAAAGTAAAAGCAAAAGCATTTATTCAAATCCTTCAAATTCAACGTCACTTTCAGCATCAAATAACTGTTCCATTTGTTCCTCTGTAAACATGTCAGCTTAATTGTGGTGTAAATCTCCGTCATCGTCAGATTAATAGTCAACATCAGAAGATTCACTTTCATTTATTTCATCTTTCCATACAACGTCATCCTGAGTACCACCCAGTGCAGACGATATACAATATTTGATAAAACTTTTCACAATAATCTGAGGATCAAGTTCATTCCATGCATACATGAACCATTTGCATATCAAAGTCAGGTCGGGAGCGCGAACCCTTCCACCTTTAGTGAACGACTTTTCTCCAGTCGACATCCATTCTGTCCATAAATCACTTTATGATTTTATTGCTTTCGGGTTTCACTTGAGGTATTTTCGCGGATCTTTTCACTTTGACCGGCAGATTTAAAAAATAATTTCTTTGTAACTAAACACTTTTAAACTTATAGAGATTCGGACATTGTTAAGAAAATATTTTAAACTTTTAACCTTGTATATAGTATGCACTAGGGATTTTGACCTTTTAAATTTTGGGGGGGAAATGCGGATTATACTCGAGGATTTACGGTATTTTAACTGCGCGATGATGTGATTCCAGTTTATTTTCCACTGTGGTATAATCATGAGTTAAGCAATACTTTGTGAATAGAAACTCCTGCAGTGATGGGAAGAAACTAAATGCAAAAATAAATCAAGTGTAAATACAGGAAATAACAACTACATAGAAGCTTGCTTATTTGCCCATGTATCGATAGGAATATGGGCAAATGAAAAGAGCTTCTATGTGGTCATCTGAGATACTGGAAATAGCAGTCAAATCTCCTTCAAGTCACACCCTACCATCTTAAAAAAGGAGTTTTTTATTGTTGTTGTTATTATTATTTTATTATCATCACGTGGTACATTATACTTTGGAGAACAAAGGATGGTCATGGTTGGAATACCTTTTGTCATAAGTCTACCTAATCAGGGCTGCCTGATAGCAGGAGGGTGAAAGAGCAACAATATTAATAAGAACATTAACTTCACATCTTCAGTGATTCCCAAGGAAGGAAATAAAAAAAAAGATTCTTGTGTACCAAAAAACTTTTGTGCCTACCTTTGTTGTGCCTACCATTGGCAAACTGGGTGAGAGAGATATGGCAAGCATTAATTGCAACCCTACACAGATGTGTTTGAGTAGAGTCTAGCTAAAGCCTGACACTGATATGACAAAAAGAGTTATGGAGGTGTTACACTTCTTACCAAAATATTTAGTATAATTAGTTTATCCCAAATTAGATAACTAGAATCAAATGTGTACAATATACACATTGCATATGTTATGTGACCCAAATTACATGTGCAAAGTATATGTTATACACATAAAAAGGGGGCAATAAAGTACCCCTTCTCCTCAAAGACAATAAATGCTTGGTCTTCTCTGCATAGCTCTCTGTTCCAAATTTAGTTGTCTATACTAGTTTCTCTCTACACTTTTGAAAAACTATATTGCAATTAGTATTTCTCTTTGGTTTTCCTTAGAATACAAATCTTGCATTGTACATTAATAAAAAACAACTATTGGTGCAGGTCTGGCTGTTCAGTTAAGAAGTTTGTTTCCTAACTATGTCGTTTTGGGTTCAGTCCCATTGCATGACACCTTGAGCAAGTGTTTTCAATTATAGCCCCAAGCTGACCAAAGCCTTGTGAATGAATTTGGTAGATGGTAACTGAAAAGAAACCTGCCATATATGTGTGTCTATATTTGTGTGTGTGTGTATGTGTGTGCATGTCTGTATACCCTTATATCTTGACATCATATGATGGTTGTAAACAAGCATCACTGACATACAAGCAATGTTGTTCATTTCAAGTCATCCATGAAAAACTTGTGGCAATGAGGAAGTATTACCTTGCTTGGAACTAGGTGGGGGTTGGCGAAAGGAGGAGCATCTAGCCATGCAAAATCTGCCTCAACAAATTCCATCTAACTAATACAAGCACGGAAGAGTTTAGACTCTAAATGATGATGATGCTAAATTTGTAGTGTTGTCTTAGGAAGGGCATCCAGCCATAGAAACCATGCCAAATCAGACTGGAACCTGGTGCAACTCTCTGGCTTACTAATTCTAGTCAAACCATCTAACACATGCCAGCATGGAAAGCAGACATTAAATGATAATATATATGTGTGTGTGTATATATATATATATATATATATATATATATATATATATACACATGCACACAGAGTGAGGGTCAATCATGAGTACAGTGATGAATTTAATGTACAAGTAGGGATTCACCTGGGCTCAATTCTCAGTCCCCTTTTATTTATCATAGTCCCCCAAACCATAGCAAAGGAATTTAAAACATTCTGTGGAAACTACTTTCTGCTGATGATTTTGCTCTTATAACAGGATCTATTGCAGAACAGAAGAAATTCCAGGCATGGAAGCAAAACCTGGAATCAAAAGGCCTTAAAGTTATCTAGCAAAGACCAAAAGTTGTTTTGCAAAAAAGCAGAATAGACTCTCTTTCTTTCAGGTAAGCGACCCTACTCAATATGTAGGAGAGGTGTTGGAAGAAATTCCATTCATTGCACCGAATATAAGTTACAGATACATACAGGCTGCAGTAGAATAACAGGTAGGTTAACAGAGAAAGTTGTCTTTATGTGCGGCAGATGCACACAAACAGTAAGCACTAAGGAAACATGGGGATTAGACTCTCTCAAATGCCTTGGCAGCTCCCTTGAGATTGTAGAAAGTAGTGAGGACGATTTCAATAGTCCTGTCAAGACTATCGAAAAGGTTGCAAGGCGCAATGAAAATTTTAGGAAAATAAAAATAAGAAATAAGAGGAAATTTTACCGGTGAGTGTGTTAAATTATAAGGCACAAAAAGAAAATGACTCTCCCCAGACACAACAGAATATGCTGCAACACACAAACTCACATAAAGAATCTTACAAACCAAATCCAAAAACGAAATACACACACACACACACATATATATATATATATATATATATATATATATATATATATATATATATATATATATATATATATATATATATCATATATCACATCTATTTAATTGGCTTGATTGGAACCCTCCAACTTAGCTAATATTAGTTTTTTTCAACAAAATTGACTGATGTGAAAAATTCTGTGTACTTTAGATAAGGATAACGCATAGTAAAGATTCCAGTATCTATCAGATTATTCATTGAATCCCTTCCCTATCTTTAATGCTGATTATCTAACAGAGGCACAATGGTCTCAAAGTTTTGAGAGAGGTATCATAGCTGAAGTGGCTTCAAATAGATATCAAAAATGGTTCATAGATTTTTACTTTGTAGCAGCTTACATCTCACTATATCATGCTTACTACACCACCCACAAAATAATTTGAAATGATTGGTTTCATTTGAAAAGTTCTCACTATTCTGTTACAGTTTATAATGTTGTTTCTCACTAATTATCAGGTAAAATTTTAATCACTTTAGCTAAATAGTATTTATATGAATATTTATATAACATGTACAGATTTTTCAAGTGAGCTTTTTCCAAAGGAAGTAGATAATAATAAGAAGAGTAAAAACTTTTCCTATCATCAGTTTAGCGATTAACTTTTGGTAAGTCTGGTTAGTGGTGATAACACATGAATCTATTTCAGGAATTAGGCTCAAATTGGAATGAAAGTAAAGAGAGTCAAAGAACTATTCAACCTCACAAGAAATCTATATCTTTATTGATAAGATAATGTTTATATTTTTATTTTTAGAGGTGAGAATTGCTGATAAAATTTTGGTGAATTAGCTATATATTTGTAATAAAATTATATTTATACAAAAATATTAAAATGTTCCAGCAATTTCATGTACTGTATCAAAATTCCATGAAATGAATGTCATATATTTATAAATCTTTAGTTAAATATATTCATGAGAATATTATATACTGAATTTATATTGAGTGCTCTATTGTATCAAAGTATTAATACTATTAAAGTATTTATATATTTAATACGAGTGAATATATATATATATTTTTTTTTTATAATATATCATTATTAATATCAGGAAATCAATATTAGCAAATTCTTCAGAAAGATATATATGTGTATAAAATAATTGTTGTATTAAAAATATAAATATGTGTAAAAATATATGTAAATATGTATAAATATATAATGTATATGACAGTTTAAAAGTTTTGAATTAAGTTTTTAAAGCATCTTATGATCGTTTCACAGAAGTGCTGTCCCTATAATGAAATCCTATATTGATAAGCATTTATAGACAACTCTTCTGCTCTTCAGAGATATAAAATTTTTATTTTGTATAACATATCAAATGATAGTTTTTTAAAATTTTGAAGTAATACTATAAAATGGTGTTTGTTTGAAATATAAATTAAAAATTAAAAGCCACTGCTTTTGATGAGAGTCTTTAAATCCATATATACTTCCTTGGTTAGTCTTCTGTAATAATCCATAATATTCATATGTAAAATCCATTATATTGTCTTGTATTCCAAATATAGTTCATATACTTAGATATATATATATAAACTGGCTCTTGTTTATTTCCCATGATTTACTTGTTAAGCACATTGCTTATTGTTATCTTGAGTAAATATGCTTAAGCCAATAGTAGACTTGAACCTAACCAAAACAAAGACAAACCACTCGATAGGTAAACTTTCAAACACCAACAATTTATAACCTTTGATCTTCCACAGATCTAAATCACCTTTCTATTATTTCTACTTCTACTACTACAACAATTTTTGCACCTCACCTCTGAAATTGTTGATTATACAACAACTTCATCTGAAGCGCCATCCCATTCAGACTCCATGCTAAATACTTCTTTTTTTACAAAATCTTTCTATCCTCCAAGTACATCCCTTATATGTTTCTTTAAGTTTCATATTTCAATGATTCAAATTAAACATTAATCATATTAAATTCATTTAATTACACTAATCCTAATCAAAGCGTATCCCAAAAGGCAAGCAGCAGTAACCTCTTGACTCCACAAAGAAATAAAAAGAACAAAACTAATTGACAGTGCATGAAGAGCTGGATTTAGCTTTCTCATAGGGTATCATCCCATGGATAAATATCTTTAAATAATTCTAAAGTAAAAGTTTTAAAAAAGTATATATATTGTCAAGAAACAAAATCAACTTTTAAATGAATATTTAATTAGTGGTTAATGCTTACAGGAGGTGAATTGGTGGAGTTATTAGAGTATTGAATAGAATTCTTGTTGTAACCCTCTGTGCACCTAGTTCAAATCCTACTGAGGCCAACTTTGCCTGTTATCCTTTGATAAAAATGTAGCAATCCAGGGCAGTGGATATCTGTTTCAGCTCTATTCTGATACCAATGCCTGTGATGACACTGGTGTCAAGCTGTATCAGTACAATTTAGTGGCCTTTCCTTTGGATAAATACCAGTGACATGGAGAGGAGAGACTGGACTTGCATACATGGGCAAATGTTTACATATCTTCAACAAGACATCTTTCCATTGTGCACAGATGCATGGTCAACACTAACCAATAAGAGTCTCTTCATTGCTTACAACAATTGAAAACAAGGTGCAATATTAAATTAAAACTGAAAAATGACTCACTTCTTTTAAAGCAGTTCTAAAACACTTTGTTATTTGTAGTAACTAGAGGAAAGATTCATCTCATTATTACTAAACTGCTCATTTATGAAAGACTCACGGACCAAGTCATTGCATTGGTACAAAAATTCATAATTCATCACAGGTGTCCAGCAATATTCCAGGTAAGACAGTTTACTTTCAACTCTTTACTTAGCTCTAAGTATTTATCATGGAGAGTTACAGCTCGCTGCCAGAGTAGCAAAATGAACATGTGGATATGGTATTGTACAGCCAAGTCATTCACATCCATTGTAGGCATTCTATATTCCTCCAGTCAACTACATGTCAAAAATAGATACCATGTTGTCTGAGAATATTACTGGAGATAGACAAGCATCCTATCCAGCACAGATTTAGTTCACATTTCCTGAACATCTGGAAACTGGAGATAAGCATTACCCTTTAGGAACCTTATAGAACTTCAAAACATTTACATTTTTATACACAGTTCATCGTCCTGACTGTACAATTTATGAATAGCTCGTGGGAATAAAGAGCTGAGTTCAAATCCTGTGACAGTCAAAACTTGTAACAATAGCTGTCTGGCAGTCCATCCCAATAAAAGAGATAGCTCTAAAGTGGGTAACACTATAAATGCTGTAATATGCACAGGGTAAAATATATAACAA
Organism: Octopus sinensis; assembly: GCF_006345805.1. NCBI lineage: Eukaryota > Metazoa > Mollusca > Cephalopoda > Octopoda > Octopodidae > Octopus > Octopus sinensis. The sequence goes on along the minus strand of NC_042997.1, from coordinate 54,237,935 downwards.
TATCTGCAGTGAAAAATAGTGATGTTATATATATATATATAAAACTGAAACTGGTACTAACTTTTATAAAATGTACTTCATGATAAAATTATTTTAGCATTTTCTACCTTGTCTTATTTTCCTTATATATATATATATTATATATATATATATAATATATATATATATATATATATATATATATGTGTGTGTGTGTGTGGTGTGTGTGTGTGTGTGTGTGTGTATGTATATGTATATACGATGGGTTTCTTTCAGTTTCTGTCCACTAAATCCACTCATAAGGCTTTGATTGGCCTAGGGCTATAGTATAAGACACTTGGTCAAACTGCCACACAGTAAGAATGAATCTGGAACCATATAATTGGGAAAACTTCTTACCATACAGTCACAACTGGATCTATAATGAAAAACTTTTCCCAAGATATTCACAATGGGACTGAACTCAGGACCTCATATTTGCAAAGAGAACTTAACCATTAAACATAACTGTACTACTTATGTGTGTGTGTGTGTGTGTGTGTGTGTGTGTGTGTGTGTGTGTGGTGTGTGTGTGTATGCTGTGAGATATGCTATGCTTGAGAAGATCTGGCAAGCCAAGTGAGACTGTAACCATGGCCTATGGCAGTGCAGCATAACCAGTCCATTTAAGAGTACCCTTCAGTCATTGGGCAATAAACTGTGCTTGCGAAGACCTGTTGAGTCAAGTGAAGTCATTGTTGTGGCTGATGACAGTACCACATGATTGGCACTTGTGCCAGTGCCACGTAAAAAGCACCATTCGAGCGTGGTCGTTGCCAGTTCCACTTGACCTGCTCCTGTACCAGTGGCATGTGAAAAGCACCATTCAAGTGTGGTCGATGCCAGTACTGCCTTACAGGCCCTCATGCCGGTGGCACGTAAAAAGCACCCAGTACACTCTCGGAGTGGTTAGCATTAGAAAGGGCATCCAACTGTAGAAACTTTGCCAGATCAGATTGGAGCCTGGTGCAGCATGCTGGTTCACCAGCCCTCAGTCAAACCATCCAACCCATGCTAGCATGGAAAGCAGGCATTAAACGACAACAATGATGATAATAATGTGTGTGTGTGTGTGTGTGTTTTCTCCCACCACTGCTTGACAACTGGTGTTGGCTTGTTTACCTCTCAATAATATAGTGGTTTAGTAAAAGAGACTAAAAAAATAAGTACTGGGGTTGATTTGTTCAACTAAAATTCTTCAAGTTCATGCTCAGTATTGTTGCAGTCCAACAACTGAAACAAGTAAGCAATAAAAGATAAGATGCCAAAATTAGTTGTCATCTTCAGTCTTTTGATATCTGAGATACAACCTGCTCAGCAAAACAACAGATCATTTACCTCCTTAAAGAACAAAAAAATTTAAAAAATGAATAAAATGAATGAATGATATTCTTCTACATACACTGGACAAAAATAAAATAAAATTAAGATAAATGAAATTTCTTTCACTTGTTTGGAGTGAAGGAAGGTGCATTGCTTATGGCCTTCACAGGTCTTCTTAGACTAGTGAAGTTGATGATATTAATGTTCTTGAACCACTGTAAATCAACACCTGAGGTAAAAACATGAGTAGGGTGGGAATTCACTTGGGGTGATGTTCTAGAAAAGGACTAAAAGTAGCGACTACTATGGTGGGTCTAAGACGGTAGTGAGGGTAAAATAATGGTAATGAGAGGTGGAGAGATGAATGGGTCAGGACTGCGTAGGTGCAGGTGGCATGAACCCAACCAGCTCCAAGGAACAGAGACCATTATAGCTGCAGTAGAAGAGGCAGAGAAAGGGGAGACAGCTAACTTCATGTCTCTTCCAGTGTCAACAAAATTTCCAACAGACCTTCGAACTTAGATGTAATTAATAGATTTGATCTAATTATCTTCAGACATATTTTATTAACATCATTTTGACAAGTTCACAATATTTTTTTGTTTTTATGATGAGAGACAAAATATTGTTTCTAATGTAGGCATAAGGGTTGAAATTTGGTGGGAGTATATGACTAGTACTTTATTTTTATTAACCCCTGAGGAATGTAAAGTAAAGTTGGTTAAGTTGGGGCTTATCAATGGTGTGTACTCACAGCTAGTCATATGCCTAGATGAGATTTGTCATCGTGAGACATAAGAAACAGTGAATAAAGCATGCATTTGTATTGTGAACAGCCAGACAACCATCTGGCTGGCTACATGTAGATGCCATTGATAAGGCCCAAGTTGGCTGAAATACACCTGGTGTTCTTACTAGCTGCTGTTGGCATGATTTTCACCTCCCTCTGATATATATTATGTTTTTAAATACAGTGCATCCACAAGAGATGCTATTTCTGGAAGAATATCACATTAACTTGCCTTTCAAAAATGTACTTACATTTAGTATGGATATTATATACATCATATAATATACTGCATATAAACTTTGTTACACTGATATATTTTGCTTGTGGCCATTGCCAGCACCGCCCTGACTGGCCTCCGTGCCGGTGGCATGTAAAAAGCACCATCTGATCGTGGCCGTTTGCCAGCCTCGTCTGGCTCCTGTGTCGGTGGCATGTAAAAAGCACCATCTGATCGTGGCCGTTTGCCAGCCTCGTCTGGCTCCTGTGTCGGTGGCATGTAAAAAGCACCCACTACACTCATGGAGTGGTTGGCGTTAGGAAGGGCATCCAGCCATAGAAACATTGCCAGATCAGACTGGGCCTGGTGCAGCCTTCTGGCTTCCCAGACTCCAGTTGCACCGTCCAACCCATACCAGCATGGAAAGTGGACGCTAAATGATGATGATGATGATGATGATGATGTCCCTAAGAGATGTTATCTGTGGAAAAATATTGCAGTAACTTGCCTTTTAATGATGTATTTACATTAAGTATTGAACATAGATGCATATAAAGGATAATATACAACATTTTTGGTGAAATTTAAAATGTCCTGTTGCACTAAGTAACAGAAAAATTTTCTAGTATAGATTAAAAATAGCATATGTAAAAGGACATTTTCACCAAAAGAACATTTCAAATATCTAGATATATCGACATTATTAAAAGGTCAGTAATTAGTTCCAGCAACTTCCAGTAATTATCCTCACCTTTCACTTTTACAATAAATAGCATTCTGCAAATTCATCTATTTAACCCATTAGTATTCAGATTACTCTGTCAAATGTAATGCTTATTTATTCACATTATTTTGAATTAATCTTGCATTAAGGAAAAAAAAAACCCCCAAAAAACTGGCATTCCATTGGTTATGATGACAGGGGTTCCAGTTAATCCGATCAGTGGAACAACCTGCTCATGAAATTTAGGTGCGAGTGGCTGAGCACTGCATAGTCATACTTACCCTTAGTGTAGCTCTTAGAGAAATTCAGTGTGACACAGAATGTGACAAAGCTGGCCCTTTGAATTACAGGTGTTACCCTTTTTACCAGCAGAGTGGACTAAAGCAACAGGAAATAAAGAATCTTGCTCAAGGACGCAATGCATTGCTGGGTATTGACCTCACAACCTTATGGCTGTAAACTGAATACTCTAAGCACTAAGCCATGCACAATATATGGTAGCTTGGAGAGTGATGTGATTATTTATTTTTAGAACAAAATTGTAGGATAGGTATAAGAGAGAAGATCTGGTGAGTTTGAATATAAAACAAGTAGAATATTTGGGCTGGTATGACTGGTTTAAATGTTACAGGGTTAAAAGAATGAGTTACCATCACATTTTCCAAGTTGGTACAGAGATAAATTTGATAATATACATTATAGAGCATTAGAACAGTGACACCTATAGATTTCATAAAAATATATAAGCTATTAAAATAAAAAGACAATATTATTTGTTTGAATATTGATATCGTTTAACAACTTTAAGTACAAGAACATTCATGTCTCAGCATTCTTAATTTTTATTAATGGTTTTGCACTTAAATTTGTAAATTAATAGTTTGCAAATTCCTTTCACACAAAAACTATCTTTGAAGGTCATCTTTTTAGATTACATATGTATGTATATACACACTTACATACAGAAATATATATGTCATATACGGATATATAAGTACATACATAAAATATGTACACACATATCAACATATACAAATATATGCACCTATACACACAGAGAAATATATATATTAAGTACCATGGTTGATGGCAATGACTCAATTGTGCCTACAGTAGAAAGGTTTATCATTATTTCTATGTGCCAGTAACATGTAAAAGGCACCATCCGAACGTGGTTGATGTCAGGCCCTCCCTGACTGGCTCCAGTGTCGGTAGCACATAAAAAGCACTATCCGAACGGTGGCCAATGCCAGTGCTGCCTGGCTGGCTACTGTGCCGGTGGCACGTAAAAGGCACCCATTACACTCTCGGAGTGGTTGGTGTTAGGAAGGGCATCCAACTGTAGAAACACTGCCAGATCAGATTGGAGCCTGGTGTGACTTCCTGGCTTGCCAGCCTCCAGTCAACCCGTCCAACCCATGCCAGCATGGAAAACGGACATTAAATGATGACAATACATACATAAATATCTAAATCTATCTAGCTACATTTATGCATCTGTTTTTGTGTGGCACCTTGGGCAAATATCTTCAGTAATAGCCCAAAGCTAACCAAAGGTTTTCATCTTTATATTTGTGTATACATATGTATGTGTGTGTGTGTGTGGTGTGTGTGTGTGTGTTTGTGTGTGCATGCATGCGGGGGTTTATGTCTTTTGTCATGATGTCACAATCACATAGCAGATGTTTAAGACCATGATGGTCATATAAAGCAGTGTCATTGATTTCCAGTCTTCCATGAAAACATGTTTCAGCTTAGAGAAAATTTATTTTTGCTTGCATATAATGGTGATGATATTGATATACATACATACAAACACTCACATATATGTATGTATGTATGTATGTATTGATCGTAGCAGGTGGAGAAGGATTGTGCATGAGGGGACAGCCACGTTTGAGAAATCTCGAGTTGCACATGAGAAAGTAAGGAGGGATGTCAGGAAGGGCATCGCTGTTACACTTCCAGAAGGGAAGGGTCTTCCTTTGATTCTGACATGCAATGTCTGTGCAAGACCCTGCCTCAGTAAAGCTGGACTCATGAGTCATCTTCGTAGTCATAGAACGAGACAGATGAGTGACAATCTGGCCACTGGTGGTGGTGTAACACACCATACTAATCATATCTGTTGGGCATGTGGAAGAGAGTGTAATTCGGCAAGAGGACTTAAACGACATGCAAAGGTACATGAAGCCCAGTTACAACTACAGCCGGCTATTACCAGTAAAGGTTTTAGTTGCCAATTTTGTACAAGACATTGTAGATCTTTGGCTGGGATAAAAAGTTACATTCGATCACAGCACCAGTAACAGTTAAGCTTCATGCAATGGCCATACTCGATAACGAGGGGGCAGCCATAATATATATATACAAATAAATGTGTGTATGCATATAATGTTCATAAATATGTATGTATAGCTTAAAAGCTGCCCTTATCGGAGGGCTCTTCATTGGGACTTGAGCCCAATAATGACATGTCATGCATTGAATACATATTAAATTTTATTAAACTTGACCAATATTTTTCAAGCAATGAGCAATTTTCATCAAAAACATTTTTTGTCTTCCCATTTGGGTGAGGTCAGTACAATTAAAATCATACACATAACACAGAACACACACAGCACACTGAAATCTTTCTACCAGGATGCAGTGGGGAGATTTCAAAGATACCTCTCTAAAAAAACTATACAAAAACCTTCTGGAAGAAGACTGTGAGGTGAAGGACAAACAACTTTCAGACAGTAAGTAACTCTCTCTCTCTCTCTTTCTCTCTCATCTCCCTTTTGTGTGTAAAACACAACCTTCGATAGGAACATGCTCAAAATAGGCAGTATAAATGTACATGGCTTGGGGTCACCTTGGAAACAAGGCTACCTGTTAAACAATATCAAGTCACAAAATCTGCATATCATAGCCATCAGCAAGATGAGACTCCACAGCCCATGGGCCCTCCAGAACATGTTCGGTGGACATTTCAACATTTATTTTTCTCAGTGTCTGCCAAGAATGGGCGGAGGAGGTACCGCAGTGCTTCTTCAGAAGAGTCTGGACCTCAAAGAGCAATTTTCCTAGAACCAGAGGGTAGGCTGGTTGTCTTGGATGTCAATGGCAGCAATGGGTGTGCTTTTCGACTGATAACAGTTTATACATCGTCCTTAACAGGCTGGCCAGATTTCTTTCGACGTCTAGAGGTTTTCCTGGGAATGTCTCAAACTTTACTTGTCTGACTGTTGTGCCTTATCCCGACCCTACCATCACCAAACTGGAACACATACTCTTCCGCTTCTTATGGAAGGGAAATGTTCTGATGGTTAGGTGATCCAGTTGCTGTCAACACCCGCTAAATGGAGGACTAGGCATACTGTGGTTGAAGATATGCAAAAATGCACTGAGACTGTGACATCTCCGGCACTTCATAGACGATGGTGAACAGGTGTGGTCACTGTTTGTGCAGTGCACTTTCCCGCAGCTCGTCTCCTTGGCTGAACTGCAGTCGTGGATCAAACAGAGACTAAGGCTAGGCGAATGGCACCGTGAGTGTCATATTGCTCTCAAGCAACTCTGCCGTCTGGGACCAAACTTGTGCAACTTCATCACTACAAAGGCATTCTATAGGGGATTAGTGGAGGGGAGGTGCAATGATGTTCTCGGACAGAATCTGGGCGTTGACAAGGAACACCTGACCCACCTGTTCAGGACAACTTTCGGGCCAGGACCTATGGACAATCACCAAAGATTCCTGGCCTGGCAGTGCTATCAAGAAGCATTATCCATTCGGGATAAGCTCTACAGGCATGGATCAAGACACACCGGACCAGCTTGCCTGAGATGTGGTCAGAGCGACGAAACCGTTCTGCACACACTCATGCAGTGTCCAACCATTTTGGACCTATGGGCTTATGCCGAACAGCTGCTGTCATGTGTGGGATGAGTCCACCTGTCAGCCGAGTCTATCATGACAATTGCTCTGCCACCTTCCCTCAACTGGGAAGGCAAGGCAGTCTTCTTCATACTGGTGGCCATGGTGAAAGAATGTGTGTGGTGGACTCGAGTGAAAGGATTAGAGACAAACACCTACCTCTCTGGCCAATCGCTCGTCAACTTTTTCAAGTACCACTTGAAAAGGAAGCTGAGAATGAAGTGGCAGGTTTTGTCTCGTGAAAGTTTTAAAAAAAGGTGGGTGAATATAGTAAAGATGGTATGTGCGAGTGACGAAACCACTTTGAGCATGATCCTGTAAATTGAAAAAAGAGAGAGAGAGAGAGAGAGAGCACTTTGCTCTCATGTGTTTATTCCCTCCCTGCCTGAGGCTTTTCTTTCCACATCTTCTACCGCCTCACTGTCATGCCTTGTCCCAACCCTAACATCACCAAACTGGAACGCATCCTCTTCCACTTCTTGTGGAAAGGAAGCATTCCGATGGTCAGGCGATGGTCCAATGTCTGTTGAAAGGAGGGCTGGGCATGTTGTGGTTGATGATGTGCAGACACGCGCTGAGACTGTGACATCTCCGTAGATGATGGTCAACAGGTGTGGTTGCTGTTTGTGAGGCACTCTTTCCCGCACCTCGTCTCCATGACTGAACTGCAGTCGTGGATCAAAAAGAGGCCGAGGAAAGGTGAGGGGCACCGTGAGTGTTGCATTGCTCTTAAGCAACTATGCTGTTCCAGGTCGACCTTGAGCGATTGCAACACAACCAAAGTATTCTATAGTGGATTAGTGGAGGGGAGGTACAACGATGATCTCGGGGCGAACCTGGGTATCGATGAGGAATACTTGACCTGCCTGTTCAAGATGACTTTCAGGCCAGGACCTAAGGACAACTACCAAAGATCCCTGGCCCGGCAGTGCTATTGAGAAGTGCTACCCATTCAGGATAAGCACAACAGGTATGGCTTAAGAAACATGGGGCTGACCTGCCTGAGATGCGGTCAGAGTGATGAAACCGTTCTGCACGCACTTGTACAGTGTCCAACCATTTCTGACCTGTGGTCCTATGTCAAACGACTGCTATCACGTGTGGGACAAGTCAGTTTATCAACCGAGTCTATCGTGAATATTGTCGTGCCTCCTTCCTTGAAATAGGAAGGAAGAGTCATTTTCATCGTACTTGTGGCTATGGCAAAAGAATGTGTATGGTGGATGCATCTGAAAGGTCTAGAGACAAACACTTTCCTCTCTGGTGAATCTCTCATCAACTTCAAGTATCACTTGAAGAGGAAGGTGAGAGTAGAGAGAGAAGTTTTGTCTAGTGAATGTTTCAATAAAAGATGGGTGAATGTAGCAGGGATGGCATGTGTGAATGACAGAGCTAACTTGAGCATAATCCTATGAACCAGAAAAAGAAAGGAAAAAATGAGAGTCACTTACCGTAATGTGTTTTTTGCATGACATTATTGCCCAAGGTTACCGTGGTCTTTTCCGTACGCTTTTCTCTCCACGGATAAACTTAATGTTTCCCCTTTTACATTATGGCATTTCTGTGATACAAGATCCCTATTGATCAGCTTTTTCTTTTCCTTCTTCCCACAATCCCTTTTGATCTAATTTCTACTCCCACTTTTTCTTTCCCCAAAAAGAAAAGCTCTACTTTGTATTTTGTCCTCTCTGTGTTCAACCCTGTGTGGCCAATAAAGGAACATATATATATATATACGAGCTGGCAGAATCGTTAGCACGCCGGGCGAAATGCGTAGCCGTATTTCGTCTGCTGTTACGTTCTGAGTTCAAATTCCGCCAAGGTCGACTTTGCCTTTCATCCTTTCGGGGTCGATAAATTAAGTACCAGTAACGCACTGGGGTCGATATAATCGACTTTGTCTGTCCTTGTTTGTCCTCCCTGTGTTTAGCCCCTTGTGGGTAGTAAAGAAATATATATATATATATACATATATACAAATACACACACACATGCATATATATGTATATACATAAAGAAAGGGTTTCTTAAAAGTTAATTATTTTTTAAAAAATTGTTTTTGAATCTGTTCTTCAAAAGAAAAACAATTTTTTAAATAAACTTTTAAGAAAAGTTATTAGGTTGCTTGGATTCTGGGCTATCTGGTAAGAAGCTTGCTTCCCAAAAACATTGTTCTGGGTGAAGGATTCCAGGTAGGGGTAGGGGTCCACCAAGGATCAGTCCTCAGTCCCCTCTTATTCATCTTAGACTTCCAGGCAATAACAGAGGAATCCAAGGCAGGATGCCCCTGGGAGATTCTCTATGCTGATGATCTTGCTCTAATAGCTGAGTAACTATCAGAGCTAGAGGAGAAGTTTCAGGTGTGGAAGCAAGGATTAGAATCGAAGGGCCTTAGAGTCAACCTAGCAAAATCCAAAGTCTTAATAAGTAGGAAGGTAGGCAAACCACGAATCCCTTCAGGTAGATGGTCTTGTTTGATCTGTTGAATAATAAACTATGCTTGCGAAGACCTGTTGAGGCAAGTGAAATCACTGTCATGGCCAATGACAGTACTGCCTGATTGACACCTGTGCCAGCGGAACATTAACAGCATCATTCAAGCGTGATCATTGCCAGGGCTACTGACTGGCTCCCGTGACAGTGGCACGTACATATATATATATACTGTGTGGAGGCACACAGTCTATTGGTTAGAGCAGCAGACTCACGGTCGAGGGATTGTGGGTTCGAATCCCAGACCAGGCAATGTGTGTGTTTATGAGCAAAACACCTAAGCTCCATGTGGCTCCGGCAGAAGGTAATGGCGAACTTCTGCTGACTCTTTCACCACAACTTTCTCTCACTCTTTCCTCCTGCATCTTGCAGCTCACCTGCGATGGACCAGTGTCCCATCCAGGTGGGGAACCTATACGCCAAGGAAACCAGGAAACCGGCCCTAATGAGTCAAGCATGGCTCAAGAAGGAACTAACAATATATATAGTGGCATACATACATCCTTGTGCTTACCTTATAGTAGGTATGTAACTATATTCTGTATGACTCATACTCTATCTTTTATTCCCCCTCTTGTTCTTCTTCCTTTTTCTCACTCACCCACTGTCACTTTTCTTGGCCCTCTCTTTCTTTAACTCCCACTATTTCCCACTCATTCATTTGTTTAATTTTATATATATATATATATATACAAACATGTATATAAATACATAGTGAAACTAATAGAAAGGAAACTAATATATATATATACATAGTGACAGTATTAATAGTGGAACTATTGAACCTAAAGGTATTATCTCACATTGCAATAGAGATGTTATTGTTTCACTTTTGACACATAATACTGAAATAGTGTAAGAGATAAGGGTTTGCTCTGGGCTCACATTAGGCAAGAAGTTGAAAATATTTTGGGCCCATGATATTACATGGACCCTAAGTAAGGCATGTGTAAAATTTGGATGAAATCGGTTTGGTAGTTCACGAGTTTTAGTGATGCATACGTACAGACACACAGACAGACACACACATTCTCAGTTTTATATATATAGATGTTTTATATATATAGATGTCTATATGTATGTGTCTATGTGTCTGTTTGTCCCTCACCACTGTTTGACAACTGTGTTGGTGTGTTTATATCCCCTTAACTTAGCAGTTCAGCAAAAGAAATCAATAGGCTTAAGAAAAAGAAAAATTAAGTATTGGGGTTGATTCATTTGATTAAAGATTATTCAAGGCAGTATCCCAACATGACTGAGTCTAAAGACTGAAATAAATCAAAGAAAAAGAAAAAAATATATTGTGGGTGTATGAAGTATTTTTTATGAAAACTTATAAGCATGTATATGTAGGTGAATGTGTGTGTGTAAAGCCAAAATGACAGAATCCAAGCGACTTAATAAATACTGGAGTGCAACATGCACTTGCAGTAAATATGATCAGCAAATTAAAAGTGCTACCTGACACTGCACCAGTTGACACAGCACCAGCCAATGCTTACGGGGGAACAGTTGCGTCAGACAATCCATAACAGCCACTGCTTTAATAGGCTTTCCCAAAAGCAAGCATGCTGACTGGTTTGATGAAAATCATAGAAAGATAGAACAGCTGTTATCTCAAAGACGAAAGTGCTATCAAGCTGTTCTCAATGGACGGGGTACACAGCAAGCTATCAGCCAACTCAAAGAAAAAAAAGTATTACTACAAAAAGAATTGTGGTGCCTGAAGCAATGTGTTTATAGTTATTTAAAGGTGGTACACAACTGCTGAGGAAGACTCCAAAAAAGAGTCCAAATGTACATACAGCTGTTCTCCCTTTTTATATCTATACATATATTGTACAGATGAATTCCTTACAATCGTTGTAACATACAGTGTTGGCTAGAAAACCTATAAATATATTCTATAGCACATTTAGGCCATGAAATGAAACACTGTTAATGCACTAGAAACTTAACCCTTAAGCATTTAAATCAGCCAAATCCAGCCCAAATATTCTGTCTGTTTTGTGTTCAAATCAACCAGATCTGGCTTCTCATACCTACTTACAGTATCATCTATTATATAAAATCCATTCTGTCTGTCTGTCTGTGTGTGTGTTTTCTAGGATCTCGGGCATCCTCCATCCGATTGTGCTCAAATTTGATATGTACATACCGACGGTATCAGGGTGTGTATAAATCTTGAAAAAATTACAAAAATCAATTCCAGGTGAGAATGCGAATGATAAAGTGAATAAAATCATTTTTCTTTGGAATAGAAAAAAAGTCTATCTTTATTTCTTCTTTTGCTGGTGTCTCAAATTTAGGTTAAATCAGTGTTTCTGAAAGGGGAGGTCTATGGGATGGTCGGACAAGTTGTTTTGAGAAGATTTGGATTAAATGTTTGACAACTCAGAACCATCCACTGGACGGGGTGGGGAAGTTTTGCTCTATGAAATATAAACAATCACACTATCAAAATCTTGAAGCTATGAGATAATGCCTGATTGATTCAAAAAACAATGTGAATAAATAGGTATTACATTTGACAGGGCAATCTAAATGCTAAAGGGTTAATGTTCAATCCCTGTCACAGAAGAGTCAACTATGCAAATTAACCTATCCAGTTTACTTTAGCCTCTAATATTAGAGGATTTACAAGCTATGAATTTGTGGATATTTAAAGGTGGGACAAGGCTGTAGAGGAAAACTCTGAAAAGAGTTGAATTGTACTTAGAATTGTTCTTTCTTATGTCCACATACATAATGTACAGATGAATTTTTTACAATCATTGTAACACAGCATTGGCTAAAAAAACCTATAGGCATATTCTAGATATTCCTTATATATAAACATTACGCATGCGCATACACACACACACGAGTGAATGAACAAAAGAAAGAAAGTAAAACTCAACACATTTGGTTGTTCTTACATGTATTTAATAACAGTTTGACTAGATTAAAACTCCATATGGCTAGATTAAACTTCCATGGGTGCATAGGACACATCGGAGGCAGAGTGGAGGGTTTGAAAGGAATTCAAGCTGGTTTCTAGGTTTTTAGGCTTCTATTGGTTAGCTGAAGTCACATGGTATTAATACTTGAAAAAGGCGGCGAGCTGGCAGAAACGTTAGCACGCCGGGCGAAATGCTTAGCGGTATTTCGTCTGCGTTACGTTGTGAGTTCAAATTCCGCCAAGGTTGACTTTGCCTTTCATCCTTTCGGGGTCGATAAATTAAGTACCAGTTGCGCACTGGGGTCGATGTAATCGACTTAATACCTATGTCTGTCCTTGTTTGTCCCCTCTGTGTTTAGCCCCTTGTGGGTAATAAAGAAATAGGTATTAATACTCGAAAAATGACATTAGTTATTTTTGTTTTTTTAGACAGAATGTTGGCAGGATGATGGTCTCACTTTGATGGTGGGCTACAGCATAGTATATTCAGTGGCATCAGTCTCTTGTAATCTGTACTGCACATAGTGTGGTAAGAAGCTGGTAAGAGTCAATAATTCAATCATCATTCAGTGCAGATTGAACACATTATTGGCAGCAGTCTTTACATAGGAGTAATTGTTTTGATGGTTTTGGGTTACAGCTGAGGTTGTATGACCAATATGCCGCCACTAATATGTTCAAATTCCACTTAATGATGACTAGTCAACTGACTTGTATCAACATTTAACCCCACTATGTTCACTACTCAATAGAAGGAAATAATGTTACTGAATATATTATGTTGCAGCCTGCTGTTAAAGTGGCGTCATCATCCTGTCTGAACATGTGTTGGTGCTGCTTTGTAAACATTAATACCATGTAATATGAGTTGTCTAATAGAGGCCTAAATGCCTACAAGCCATCTTGAATGTCTTTCAAACCCTTCACTTTGCCTTCAATCATCTGATGAGATGGACGTGTCATACCCATTCACGAAACTATAAGTCATATGGAACTCAGTCAAGCTATTACATGTGTGTGTGTGTGTGTGTGTGTGTGTGTGTGTGTGTGTGTGTGTGTGTGTGTGTGTGTGTGTGTGTGTGTTGTGTGTGTGTGTGTGTGTGTGTGTGTGTGTGTGTGTGTGTGTGTGTGTGTGCATGTGTGTATGCAAGTATGCATTGTATATTTCTGCCTTGAAGAGTTTTTAGTCAAACAAATCTACCACAGGGCTTACTTTTTAAGCCTAGTACTTATCCTTTTGCTGAACTGCTAATTTAAGGGGTTGTAAACATACCAACAACAGTTGTCAAGCAGTGGTAAGAGGACAAACACAGACACAAAGACACACACACACACACACGCATATATATTATATATGATAGGCTTCATTCAGTTTCCACCTACCAAATCCACTCACAAGGCTTTGGTTAGCCTGGAGCTATAGTAGAAGACACTGGGACTGAACCCAGAACCATGTAGTTCAGAAGCAAATTTCTTACCACACAGCCATGCTTGTGCAATGGAGACAGGATTTATTTAAACTAAAAAATATTAAAAAGTTTGTTTTACTTTGTAAGTAGATTAAATTTTAATTTATGGAGTTGAAAATATTTTCACTGTTCGCAAAGCAGATAAAAAGAAAAGGAAGTGTAGGAAGAGATGAAGAAAGAGAAACAAAGTATCAAAGCTATTAGGACTACATCTCACATTTAAAAGCTAAAGGTCATATAAAGTTGAAAGCTAATGGTCAGTAAAGTTGGGAAGGGGTGGCAAAATGGTATATAGTGATCACTTGAATGAAAGAGTGTGTGTGTGTGTGTCTGTTTCTTAGTACCATTTTGCTATTCCTCTCCCAAAATAATTCACTTGGAAGAGAGCAGTAGTCCTGGTACAAATCTGAGCTATTTTCATCAAGATAATTTCCTTAAGTAGTTATGCTAAAACTCTGTTACTTCTATAACTCCATTCATTCATCATCAGTTTGAACTGGCTTAATTCTAGAGCATCTGCTTTGCCTTGTAACATTTGATGATGATACAGCAACATGAGTCACTAGGAATGACCCCTTCCTATACTACCTGATTCAAAATGAAAGTGACTAGTGAGTGTCCTACTTCTGTGGGCTATTTTCAGCATAATAGGGCATTAGTTCCCTTACTCAGCCACTTCCAATATGTACTATAAGCATAAATTTATATTCACACACACACATTTCTGTGTGTGTGTGTGTGTGTGGCAAACAGCTTGCTTCCCAACTACATGATTCCAGGTTCAGTCTCACTGCATGGCACCTTGGGCGAGTGTTTTACTATAGCTTTGAGCCAACCAAAAACTTGTGAGTGGATATGGTAGACGGAAACTGAAAGAAGTCCATCATATAGGTGTAGGAGTGGCTGTGTGGTAAGTAGCTTGCTTACAAACCACATGGTTCCGGGCACCTTGGGCAAGTGTCTTCTACTATAGCCTCAGGCTGACCAAAGCCTTGTGAGTGGATTTGGTTGATGGAAACTGAAAGAAGCCCCCACCATCACTTGACAACCGATGCTGGTGTGTTTATGTCCCCGTAACTTAGTGGTTTGGCAAAAGGGACCAACAGAATAAGTACCAGGCTTACAAAGAATAAGTCCTGGGGTCAATTTGCTCGACTAAAGGCTGTGCTCTAGCATGGCCATAGTCAAATGACTGAAACAAGTAACAGAATATATTATACATATGTGTGTGTGTGTGTGTGTTGCTCCCCACCATCGCTTGACAACTGATGTTGATGTGTTTATATCCCTGTAACTTAGCAGTTCAGCAAAAGAGACAAATAGAATAAGTACTAGGCTTACAAAGAATATATCCTGGGGTCGATTTCTTTGACTAAAAACCCTTTAAGGTGGTACTCCAGCATCGCCACAGTCAAATGACTGAAACAAGTAAAAGAATAAAAGAATATATATATTTATATGTACATATAGGTGTGGCTGTGTGGTGAGAAGTTTGCTTCTCAATCATGTTTTTGGGTTCAGTCCCACTGTGTGGCATCTTGGGCAAGTGCCCTCTGCTATAGCTTCAGGCTAACCAAAGACTTGTGAGTAGACTTGTTTGAAAGAAACTAAAATAAGAAAAGCTGTCTCATCAAATTCTTTTTGACTCATGCAAAGAAGATGGGAAAATGGATTTTAAACAATGTTGATGATAATATGTGTGGGTTCCTTTGTCTTGACATCATGTGATATTTGCAACTGAGTTTCACTGTCATCCCAAGTGATGTATGAAAGTGAAGCTCATGTTTGTATTGAGTCCTCCATGAAAAACATATCAGGCCACAGGTAAATATTAACTTGCCTGGAAACAGGTGAAGGTGGTTATAGGAAGGGTGTCTGGGGGCTATCTAGTCATAGAAAAAGTACCTCAACAAATTCTGTCTGATATATGGCAGTATGGATGGAAAAGTGAACATTAAATAATTTTAATGATGATATCTCTCTCTCTCTCTCTCTCACACACACACACACACACAAACAGACACACAAACACACACACACATCACACTTGTATGGATATTTACATACATGTGTGCATGTGCAGACAGCTTAACTAATTAAATGGTTAATCTGTTTGTTTCTCATTCATAAGATCAGGATTGGATCCACTGCATGGTATCTTTAATGATAGAATTTGGGTTGAGTTATTGCCATATAATTGAAATTAGGTGAACAGAAATTATGTGGAAGCCTGTCAGATGAATTGCACTCATAATTCAAAAAGTCTAACTTTAACAATTCATCAATCAACCTTTGATGTGATTGGACAACCAATCCCAACTAACTGGGATTCACAGGACGGGTTGTACTATTCATTCTCTTGATACCTGAATACAAAACACAGCTCACAAAACCTCTGTTCAAGTGATTTTCCTGAGTCACTGTCTCACCCTTGCACACCAATCTATCACAAGGTTAACCATTTACAGCTGAATGGACCGGAGCAAGTGGAATGAAGTATTTTGCTCAAGAAAAAAAAACACACAGCTGGTTTGGGAATTGAAGTCATGATCTCATGATCATGAATGCAACACCTTAATCATTGGGTCATGTGCAAAAGACAGTAAGACAGGACAAGGTTGATGCTCAAAAGAATGGGATGAGTTAACCATTATGATCTTTTTGGACACTGTTCTTCTTTGGAAAGAAAAAGAGAAAGAAAGACAAGGGAAACTGGAAAAAGACATGAGTTGGTCTGCATACTTTTCATGAATGTACACGCACACACACATACGCACACGCATGCACATTCACACACACACACACACACACACACGCGCACACACACACACACACACACACACACACTGAGCAGAGATACTTTAGAGCAGTGTTTCTCAAACATTTTTAACTTATGAATCCCTTTGATTCCTGTTTTACTCAGACAGACCCTCTTAGCCATTCAATGTTTTAAAAAAAATCATATATTTTTCTATATTATTTGGAACTATATAAAAAAGAAGTTATTAAAATATTCGGTTGTATTGTAGAAATAAAACCAGTTTATTGTACATAAATTTTAACAACAAAATCTTATATAGACCTCAGTTGATAATCCACTGCCTTAGAGAGAAGCAATTATAGAGGAACCAAACTACTAGATCAATCATGAAAGTCACAGAAAGGGTCATAACACAATTGATCCATGACAGTAGACCTCGACGAGATGCAGTTTGGTTTCATGTCCAAAAGAGATACTATTGATGCAATCTTGCTATTGAGGTAACTGTGGGATAAATACTTGGCCAGAATATATCACTATTCCTTGCTTTCATTGATTTGGAGTAGGCACTTGACAGTGCACCACATTCAGTAATCTAAGGGTTACTGAGAAAACTAAGAATGAGTGAATGGCTTGTGAGGTCTGTACAAGCTATGTATAATGCTGTAGTAAGTAAAGTGAGAATCAACAATGATTTCAGTGGTGAATTTTAGCATGAGGGTAGGTATCCAACAAGGTACAGTTCTCAATTCCTTTCTATTCCTCATAGTCTTACAGACCATCACAGAGGTGTTTAAGATTGGCTGTCCATGGGAATTCCATATACTGATGATCTAGTTCTCAAAACTGAATCTATAAAATAATTTGAGAGAAAATTCAAAGTTTGGAAGCTAAACCCAGAATCGGGAGATCTTAATATAAACTTGGCAGAGATGAAAGTTTTAGTAAGTAAGAAAGAAGATAAGATTCTGGTATCTTCAGGGAAATGACTTTGCTTGATATGCAGAGACGGAGTAGTTATAAACTCCTTAAAATGAAACCAATATAAGCTATAAACACAGAAGAAATGTTGTGTAATCAATACCAAAATAACAGTGTAAGCTTTGTATGTGATATTTGCACTGAAGCAGAACATACTATGGATACACCAGAAATTCCCTTAAATACCCAGTTGGCTCCCAAAGAACTTACTGATCTTACAAAGGTACAAGTCAATCCCTCAACAGATTCTGTACAACGGTCAACAAATGAGCAAAGATATAGGGTCAAGCAGACCCTTTAGTTTTGTTAACAACATAGCTACATCTCTAGTGCTGGTGAATTATATGATGTACCCAGTACACTCTGTAAAGTGGTAGGCATTAAGAAAGACCACCCAGCCATAGAAAGTAAGCCAAAATTAGAACATATGAGTGAAATGTGGTCCTCCAACCTATTAAAGATTGAAGTAATTCCAAATAAGAACTAAACTCAGACTGTGATGATGCATGAAACCTATGCTATCATGAAAAGCAAACCTGAAACAATGATGAAGATCTGTTTGTGTTTCTATGTAGCTAAATGGCTTCTTAGTATGTCCATGAAATTCAAACATAAAGAAAGTATGATAGCAGCAAATTGCCTTTGATGTGCTAGTCAGTGGGGTGGACAAGTGAGAAGATATTCTTTAAAAAACTTAAAATATGGGGTGGTGTCAAAAAGTTCCCAGACTAGTTCTGTAGTACACCAACAGATGGTAGCACACGATTGTGTGCACAGTGAGAGCTAGCAGTGACCTTCCTGAGGCAGTGTGCTGAGTGACATCGTTGTGTTTACTTTACAAGTTGTAGAATTTGTGTTTTTCTGATCATGTGTATGCTGTAGTCTGCAATTTTTGTCATGGACAGGAACAAAGAGCCAACATGAAATTTTGCATTAAGCTTGGGAAGTCTGCTACAGAGAAACTGAGCTTGCTTTGGCAAGCTTATGGGGATGAGGCAATGGGCTGTATACAATGTTTGGAGTGGCACAGGTGCTTGAAAAGTAGAAGAAGATCCCTAGAAAACAATGAGTGATTTGGAAGACCTGCTACAAGTGTTACCCCTGGAAATGTGGAAAAAATTTAATCAGTTTGTGCATGAGAATTGTTAGAGGATGATCAATGACATTGCTGATGTTCTTGGTCTGTCGTATGGGTCCATGCAGGCAATCCTAACATCTGGATTCTTCACGACAACAATGCACCCTGTCACCAAGCTCTCCTCCTTCGTGAGTTTCTTGCCAAAACCAACATAGTATCACTTCTGCACTCACCCTATTCTCCAGATTTAGCACCTGCAAACATCCATCTCTTCCCCAAAATGAAAATGCAGCTCAAAGGTCGCAGTTGTTGAGATCAAGAGCAAACCAAGAAGGTCCTCAACTCACTTACAGAAAACAACTTCCAGGCCAGATTCCAAAAGTGGCAGGAATGCCAGGACCAGTGTATTTTTGCGCAAGGTGACTATTTTGAAGTAGATGATTTTAAAACTTAGGTAAATAAGTTATTTTTTTATTAGACATACCTCGTCCAGGAACTCTTTGATACTATTTCGTATATTTAGAAACAAACAAATCTAACTTCATCTTCATAATTACACGCAGTAGGTTTATATTGTAATTTAGTAATGACTTAAATTTCTGTATGTATGTTAATTAATAGCAAAAACACAAAAAATTCTTCAAATTGGTAAAAAAGAAAAAAGTCTGTAAAAAATGTTAATGAGAAATATCAAGAACGCATATTTTTATATTTTCAAAAATAAGCTAATTTAACCTTACCTTATCTAACCAAACCTAATTTATAATAATGATAAATTAAGTAAAGTTAGATTAGTTTTTTTATGAATGCATGTAAAATATTTACTTTAAGAATATGTTTCTTTATATTAATAGCCATAATGATAACAATCTGTATCTCAATGTATCATCTGCCAAATACACAACTGAGGAAAGTCTAAACATATTTTAAAAACCCTTTCCTTGTGTTTGTTTAGAAAACTGTACATTAATTAAGCAAAAAGAATTTCTAGCTATAGAAACACCAGCACACAGCGTTGTAAATCCAAGGTGTGATAGTTGATTGTTTCATAAACAATGCATTTGGCTCAATTTTCCAAGCAGTCTATTGCATTTTTTGGTTACAATTCAAAACATTCATTTAGAAAAACACCCTTTTTAAAAACAAATAAACAAAATATTTGTTTTTAGAAAATGAAAAACTAAAATAAAAATTAAACTCCTCCTCCTCCTTACTGCCACCGCCACCACCAGCACCAGCAGCAGCAGCAGCACCACCACCACCATCATCATCAGGGTTATTAAGGTGGTGAGCTGGCAAAATCTTTAACATGGTGGACAAAATATGTAGCAGCATTTCTTCTGGCTCTTGATGTTCCGAGTTCAAATACCACCAAGGTCAGCTTAGCCTTTAAAATAAAGTTTCAGCCAAGTACTAGGGTTGATGTAATTGACAAACCTCTTCCCACTAAAACTGCTAGCCTTGTGCTAAAATTTGAAACAATTATTATTATTATTATTATTATTTGCAGTTTAAACAATTAAGGCACATTCCAGGAAACTTCTGGCTATTTTGGTCCAATGTTCCTGCAATAAATTATAAATATCTGAAAAATGGTTTTGTTTTCAGAGCTGTTGGCTTTTGAATTATCAGTCTAAATTTATGTGGGGTATTCTCCTTTTCTTTTAATGTCCGTTTTCCATGCTGGCAAGAGTTGGATAGTTTGACCAAAGCTGGCAAGCAGGAAAGCTGCACCAGGTTCCACTCTGATTTGGTTCAATTTCTACAACTGGGTGCCCTTCCTAATACCAACCACTTTATAATGTGTACTAGATGCTTTTAACATGGTCCAGCACGAGCATTTTACCTTGGCACTGGCACGAGTGCTTTTTATGTGGCACTTGCACAATTCAGGAAAACCTGTTTGGTCAATTCGCCCAAATTTTAACAATAGGATTGTCAGATATAAATATTTCAAACTGATAGGTAGTCATTCATCTCTTCACTGGGTGGGATGACTTATTTATTTAATAAGTAAAATAGACCAGTTCTGTTAAAAAAAACTAAGAAAATACATGATGAGCTTCACATTAGCTCACTCTTGTAAAATAATGCAATAGAAAAGGGCTGTGAAGTTATTTTTTATTATTATTATTAATTATTATTATTATTATTATATTATTATTATTATTATTATTATTATTAATTATTATTATTATTATTATTATTATTATTATTATTATTATTATTATTATTATTATTATTATTATTATTAACAACAAGGCGGCAAGCTGGCAGAAACATTAGCACGCTGGGCGAAATGCTTAGCAGTATTTTGACTGCCGCTATGTTCTGAGTTAAAATTCCACTGAGGTCAACTTTGCCTTTCATCTTTTCGGGGTCGATTAAATAAGTACCAGTTACGCACTGGAGTCAATATAATCAACTTAATCCGTTTGTCTGTCCTTGTTTGTCCCCTCTGTGTGTAGCCCCTTGTGGGCAATAAAGAAATAGGTATTTCGTCTGTTGCTACACTCTGAGTTCAAATTCCGCCAAGGTCGACTTTGCCTTTCATCTTCTTGGGGTTGATAAAATAAGTACCAGTTGAGCACTGGGATCAATGTAACTGACTATCACCCCTCTCCCCAAATTTCAGGCCTTGTGTCTACAGTAGAAAGGATTATTATTATTATTATTATTTTCTTTTAGGTAGGGGAGCCATAAGATATTTATGGGTCTACAACAACATACTAGTTGAACTCAACTTTTAAGGCCTTGCCTCTATTTATATTGCAGTAGTCATCATATTATTGCCATTACATGTTTGTCAAAATCACCAGACATGATAATGCAGTTGTTGTCATTTGTTATGGAATAGTTGGTATAAAAGAGGACCTCAGAGAAACATCTTATGTACCTAATAGTCTAGAATGTGGTACCTAAGCAGAAATCACAGTTGCTGTTGTGCTACCTAAAGCTAATTCAAGCTTAATTATTCTGTCACATATCCTGACTATCTCAGTTGCTTTATCCAGTTTTCTGCTAATAATATGCCTGCTCCACCCACTGTTCCTTGTGTATGATATATCTGGCAGAAGGTTCACTCGATTCCATGTTTTTGATGCCATACATCAACTAGTAAATAGCATACATCTAGGAGTAGGTGCACAACTAGTAGATGGTGCACATCTGCTAGATGACATTTATCTACTCACCTCCATTCTAGTAATTTTATAATCTCTCCAGATAATTTCAATATTGATGATGGTAGCCCTGAATTTTTGCACCTGACAGGAAGAGGATAGTTCCTGGTGCTGTGTGACTTGTCTATTTTCTGCATCTGAACAGAAAGGAGTTGGTGCAATTCTTTGGTATGATTGACATGAGTTCACACATGGCTAGATTTTCACACCTGGATACCCCTCTACCATACACATCACTACCATTTTAAGTACTAGATATACAGCAGTCAGGTATTTTTTTGTATTTGATTTATAACTGTCATGATTTCATATGGTTTGTATTTGGCAAGGCACCCTTTCTATGAATGCCTGCTTTATACCATGGTCAGGGTATCTTTGCTAATGCCACTGGTATTAGAGAGGTGCTTTTTCAGAACTAAAGAGTCTCCCCTCCCTCACCTCCACCCACCCCTCTCTCTTTCTCAATCAGTTTTTAATTTAGAGTTTCAGCTCACCTAGATTTCACAGCAACTTCCTGAGTCCATGTCTACCTCTATGGCTGACTTTGTCTAAATTCCAAGCTGGGTTAACTTCATTATAACTATATAGGCAACATCCTTCCTTTATGTTGGGTAGATTACATAGTTTATTAGATAGTCTTCACAGGTGGCAGCTTGCAGATGGGCAAAGCGTTTTCTCAGGCAGAGACAGGGATGTTTAGTTGGGAACTGAGATGACCTTCATAACATTTTGTAAGGGGGAAAAAAGAAGGGCATTCACCTACTAACTATTATACATGCATGTGCATATATACATGTGCATATGTACAGACTTATGTATTTATATACACTAGGATTATTAACTGCATATGCATATAGATCTAAATATACACACATGCAGATATACATACATATAGATAGACAGAAAAATAAATAGACAGATATACATAAAAAGAGGAAGAGTCCAAAGTACAAGTTATGCACATATTTTGTAATGTAATGTGAAATGTTCTGGATTGCAAAGTTTTTTGAACCAGAGAGAATTAAGATGCTGTTGGGAGAGATAGATGGAATAATGCTACTTGAAGAGTTGGTTGAATGAAGAGAATGTATGGGAGCATTGTGATTC
Source organism: Octopus sinensis (assembly GCF_006345805.1). Classification (NCBI taxonomy): domain Eukaryota; kingdom Metazoa; phylum Mollusca; class Cephalopoda; order Octopoda; family Octopodidae; genus Octopus; species Octopus sinensis. Next base: position 54,214,929 of record NC_042997.1, on the reverse strand, counting down.
TGCTCCCAACAGATTTAACAGTGACCAGCTACTGAGGTTGAAAAGCTTTGCAGTGAAAATATGATGAGAGAAATGAAGGCTGAAAAAGCAACTGGAGCACCAGGAATAGTTGCTGTGATACTGAGAATGTCTCGAGAAGTAGGTCATGCACTAGTCCAGGGATGGGGAACCTGTTTGTGCATGAAGGCCACCCTACAATTCATCATCCCTCATAGAGGCCCACACTGAACAAATTATTTTTCTTTTTTTTTTAGTTATTCTATCCCCTAAGTAATTTATTAGTAATATGATAAAAGAAAGATGGATACGTAGAAATCGAAAGCATGACTTTTCAAATATTTTATTTAAGTAAGTACTTTTATAGAAATAATAATAAGTAAATGAATAATATCGAAAGCAAGACATTTTCAAATATTTTATTTAAATAGGTAGGTACATTGTATACAAGTAATAAGTTATTAATAATCTTATTAAAAAAAAGGACAGCTTATGAACATCGAGAATATAACCTTTTCAAATATTTAATTTAGGCAAGTGGATACTTTTTATACATATGAGTAACTTCTTTGAATTTGCTTCTTTTGATATCAGGCTCTAACATAGTGGTTCTTAGTTTCAATTGGTCTTCCAAATGCTCATTTGTCAATTGCGTTCTCAGCAAATTCTTGATTTGTGCCAAGTACAAGAATGTGGATTCACAACAGTATGTCGAAGAAAAGCAGGAAATTAGTCAGTGTGCATGTTAATGAAGATGAGGATATTCTACCACATTTTTCCAAATTTCAATGGGATTTTCAAAGAGAGATTTCAGGATATTATCTTCAGATATTTCAATAAACTCCATTTGTAACTCTTCAAGAGCCTCTGATACATCAATTAAGTGAGGCTGAAAAGCAAGTTTCAGAGTGATGTTATGTTTTTCAAAATCATTGAATCTTTTATTATTTTCTTCTATTAATGAATCTAAAACTGACTTGTATTCTTCACAAGATTCATAAATATCTTCTTCATTTTCACTCATTACCTTTGAAGAAAGTGTTCTCCTGAAAGTCTTGATTGAGCCAAAAGGAACTTGGAAAATTACAATTGTTTTCTAAATGCCCAAATTTTTTGCCACATATCATAAATACATTTATTTTAACCTTGCAACGAAATGTTTAACTCATTTTGTTTTGACATTGCATCACATAAAAATGCAACAGCTATGTAAAAATTTGGATCTGGTAAATCACAATGTCGGTTGTTTTCTTTGAAAAAGTCAATTATTTGTCTTCATAAAGGCAAAATTTTGACCAATACTTTCCCTTGTGACAACCAGCATACTTTTGAGTGATATGGCAAATCCACATTAATTACTTCGTCATCCATCATCAGCATGTTATGAAATTGATGATACTTCAGGGCATTTGTTTGAATATAGTTTACAATACTTATAATCTTCTGCAAAGTGTCATTTCAAATGACAGATTTTGCTGACGTAAAATACAACAAAAAGAAATCAGTACATTTGGTTCTTTGATCACTCTTTTAAGATGTGCAATAAATCCTTCATTTTCAGCTGTCATAGCTGGAGCACCATCCACGCACACATTTACCAAATTAGTAAAATTTACTCCTACTTTATGACATTGCTCTTTGAAGTTGTTAAAAATATCTATCCCTCATGTCCTTCCTTTAAGGGTGCCTAAAGCAAATAATTCTTCATATAATTGAAAATCATCAGTTATAGTATGAATAAAATGCAATACTTATGCTGAATCAGTGGAATCTGCCAATTCATCCAGATTATATTTTTCAATTGCTCTGTTACCTTACAGGCCAATTCATGCTGTTGATCTGTATTAGTCCTTCTTAAAAGAGGCACCTCTTTATATTTGTTAACTTAATCAGGATCTATACATCCTACCACTTTCCTTTATTAGTTCTGCATTGCTGAATGGCTTAGTTTTTTTTTCCAAGCAAATATGCAACTTTATAGCTGGCCTCTGTCGTAGCATTCCCTTGATGCAACACAGATTGGAAAAATTGTCTTTGCTTTTGTTTTTCATCTTTCAATTTCTGCAATGCAATCTTTCAAGACTCACCCTCTAATTTGGCATATTTATTGTGTTTATGAAGAGCATAATGTTGCTGTGCATTGAATTTATTAACCGTTACAATTGTGGTATCACAAGACAAGCAAGACATTTTACCTCCACTATTTATTGCAATTCTCTTTCTTCATTGAAGATCCTGTTTTCTTCTTTCAAAGTTAGTTTTAATTTTTTTTTGACATAATTATGGTTTAAAAAGAAATGTATTTATTTTTTTTAAAAAAACATAAAAAAATAAATGTTTAATAATGAATTAGTAAAGCCGGCTGCACACTGACTCAAATAAAAAGTCTTAGACAAGACATGATAAACTTGTATCCAAAACCATGTTTTTGGTTTTGACTTTAGCAACTGTTGTTACTCGAGGCTGAACAATATCTAGATTAGCTATAATTTTTTTTTCTGTAATTAGTATCATTACCTAATTGTTGCAAAAATAATGTCAAATATCAATGGCTTCCAATGAAATTATGACCAAGATTCCAAGGACATTGTTTCTGAACATGGTGTCTGAAGCAGTGTGCAGCTGGCTTAACAGAGTAACAATGAATACGATCACTGTATCACTTATCAAGTCTCAATGATAAAAAGCAAGTCTGTAAAATTAACGCACGCACTGATGGATTTGCGGTTTCAAATAAGGCTATAACTAATTCAGTCTTGCAAAACAAGCCAGTATGAAGTTGGCTATGATGAAGTAAAGTATGTAGCACAGATCACAATGAAAAGGCGGATGAAACAGGAACTTTTTGTGTATTATAGATGAAGTCACTTACTCCCATTATGCTGATGTAGCTGACAAGGAAATATTACCTTTATATACTTGTTGCTTTGAGTTTAAATTCCCTGGGTTCAAAGAAAAATTCTTCCAATCTCTGGGAGTGGCATCACTAAACATAGTTAATTTTCCTTTCGTCTATGTGTGTTGTAAATTTAGGGTGTACAATGAGTTTAGACAAAAAATATTCAATGTCAAAAAAAGAAAGATTTATATCAATGGCCACAGACGGCCGCACTTCATGGACTGGATGGTCACATGCAGCCTTAAAGCCGCATGTTCCGCATCTCTGCACTAGTCATACATATGGTACTGGGAGATGTCATACCCAAAAACTGACAGTGTCTGATTCTGAAGGGCCTGTTAACAAGAGACAGGTGATAGGATTTGAATTCAAAATGCACAGATCTGAAACATATATTGCAAAGCATGTGCAATCCCACAATACTCAATCATTTTGCCAATACCCAGTCCTGGAGAGGTGCTTTATCAACCCCAAAAGGAAGAAAGGTAAATTAATTCAAGTGTAATCTTAACTCAAAGGGCATAGCTCAATATATATAGATATATGTATGTATATGTGTGTATGTAGGTATATAATTTAATATTTTGCATAGGCATAGCAATACTAATAACTTGGTGTTAGAACATAATATACGTTTCAATATGTAAGTATAAGTGTATTACATATCTCTCTCTCTCCCTGCTATACATATATACATACACACACACAGACACACACATACATACGCATATATATATATATATATATATTATATATATATATATATATATATATATATATATATATATATATATATATATATATAGGGTGCGGTGAGTTAATTGTTGTCTAAATTACGCAAAAATGAAAATAACACTGACATCTCATTTTAACAGATATATTTACTAAAATTACATAAAAATATCTTGAAATACTAAAGAGTAAATTTATTCAATAAAATCGCTATTGGCTTCAACCACGGCCTCCAGATGACTTCAGAATCTCCTGCAACTCTTCAGGACGGTCTTCTTGTTTAAGTTGGTGAATGCTGCCAAATCCTTGTCATGAGATCACCTTCGGTGTTGCAAGGAATTTTGTTGGTCTCTTGCTCAAATGTGTTCCACACAAAATAATCAAGGGAGTTGCAGCCTGGGGAGTTAGGTGGCCAGATGTTAGGGATGATGTAGTTGCAGAAATTGTTTGACTGCCATGACTGGGTTCTCCTGCTTGTGTGGCATGGTGCAGTGTCCTGTTGTCAGAAATAGGGTCTTCCGGCAGCCACCCTCTAGACCTGGAGCAGCACTACCTCCTCCAGGAACTTGATGTAAGCCTCCATGTTGAGTCTAAGGCCACATGGGAAGATGAATGGATGCATAGTGTCAGCGTCACTAGTGATCACTCCAAACACCATAATGTTGAGTGGATGTTTGATTTTTATCACTCTTGGTACACGTCCTCGGATTGCGCTGTCCTCAGATTGACACTCAAACACTCTGAAATGTTCGTAATGGAGCTTCTGGCATGAATGCAAAGTAGTAGAACATGTTGTTTCCAAATTTCTGGCAGAGTGATTGCATCATGGTGCAGTTTTTCTCACAGATGGTGCCCAACTGACCCTACTATACTGTGTAGTCGACAAAATCAAAAACAAACAATGCACATGCGTGAAATTAAAATAATAAAATGGCAACAATTTACCCATTGCACCCTGTATACATATAACCCCACTACACACAGAATACTGATAAAATGGCATCTATTGATGTAATAGGTATTACAATAAGTGTTCAGGTTGGTTTGCGACTAAAACCTTGACTTGAACTGTGACTAAAACAAAAGTGGTGTTGTAGCTGCCAAGCAATGAATAGCTATAAGTGACACATCATTGAACATGTAGATATATATTAGAAAGAAAGAATGAACAGGCATGTGTATGTGTGTGTGTGTCTATATATTTTAATATTTCATTTAGGTACAGTAATACTTAATAACCTGGTATTAGAAATCACTATACATATGCTTTAATATGTATGTATATATGTACGTATGTATGTATGTGTGTGTGTGTGTGTGTGCACATGTGCATGCATGTGCATCACAAATGCAGATTTCACACACCAAATGCATTGCTATATTCTAATTATTTCCCCCTATTTTCCTGATGTTCTATTCATTTTTGTTTTTTCAAACTTCAGATATCACATTTGTTGCAATGTTTCCAATGCATAAGTGTGTGTATAGTAGTTTTTAATTTATCTCCCACCATTTCCTGTTTAAGGCTTTATTCAAAATTAACAACAACAACAACAACAACAAATAAAACAAGTTAAGAGCTCTTAAAATCATTTCCGCATTTTGCTCACTTGTTCATACTTCTTTGAAAATTAAACCATGTCTGCTAAATTTTGTTTCGTGCATTAATCATGGTGATATTCTGGTAGCCATGTACACATTATAGTCAATAATGTAAAGAAGAATGTTGGCTAATGACACTTCTCAAAATTATAAAATTTAAAATGGTACAAGGAAAGATTGTGGTATAATGTATAAATGTAAAGAGGAAATATGTCAGCATTTACCAATTTATTTCCTGCAGGAAATCTATTACTTCTCCTGTGTCAAATTCAAAAATCTAATCACATTTTATCTTTAGTGTTTAAGCCTTCAATTTGAAGCAAGATATACTTGTATTCTTGTTTTCTTTATTTAAGAACTATATTAGAATTGCTATTTCTGTAACTTTTTGTTAATGTTTGAAAGTCAACATGTCTCAATAAATAAATTGTTATTGGAGCTTTGCTTTGATCTTTGTGACAAAGAAAAAATGTTTTAGGTGATAGGGTATCAAAGATGTTGCTTTGACATGGTTCAGATTTAAAGAGTGAAATTGCAATTAGGACACATAACTTATGAATCAAATTGAATTACAAACATTATTTCTCTTTGATTAGCCTAACTTACCTCTAATCTTTCTTTATACTGCACCAATTGTTAGACTATTTTAAAACTCATTATATATTTTCTCCATGACATAAAGACAATTCTGGTATGTTACTACTATTTAGTTACTGAATTTAGAGAGAATGAAAGGTTAAAAAAAAGAAAAACACAGGTATGGCCATGGTGTAAGAAGTTTACTTCCCAACCACATGTTTACAGCTATAGTTTCACTGTGTGACACCTTAGGCAAGTGTCTTGTACTATAGCCTTGGGACAAACAAAGCTTTGTTGTGGATTTTGGTAGATGGAAACCAAATAGAAACCATTGCATAAGTTGGTATGTGTGTGTGTATATATATGCACATATATATGTGTGTGTGTATATATATATATATATATATATATATATATATATAGGCCCAGGAGTGGCTGTGTGATAAGTAGCTTGCTAACCAACCACATGGTTCCGGGTTCCGTCCCACTGCGTGGCATCTTGGGCATGTGTCTTCTGCTATAGCCCCGGGCCGACCAATGCCTTGTGAGTGGATTTGGAAGACGGAAACTGAAAGAAGCCTGTCGTATATATGTATATATATATATGTGTGTCTGTGTTTGTCCCCCTAGCATTGCTTGACAACCGATGCTGGTGTGTTTACGTCCCCGTCACTTAGCAGTTCGGCAAAAGAGACCGATAGAATAAGTACTGGGCTTACAAAGAATAAGTCCTGGGGTCAATTTGCTCAACTAAAGGCGGTGCTCCAGCATGGCCGCAGTCAAGTGACTGAAACAAGTGAAAGAGTAAAGAGTATATATATGTATGTGTGTGTGAAGGCACATGCTTAAGTGGTTGGGGGTGTTGCACTCAATTGCTAGATCAGGTAGTGCATTGTGTTCTTAAGCAAAACACTTCATTTCACATTGCTCCTGTCCACTCACCCGTAAATGGGTAATCCTGCAATGGAATGGCCTTTTGATAAAATCAAAGGTCACCAAACGATTTTGTATTTAGTTATGTTCTGAGTTCTAATCTTATCAAGAACAAACTTGGCTTCCCTCCTCCAAAGGTAAATGAATAAGTATCTGTTGAGTATTAGGGTAAGTATAATTTACTGGGTAAATTTTTTGAGTAACACCGCACAATTTTCACTAAGAAAACCTTATTTTGGTTTGAAAAAAAGAGGGCGGGGAGTCCACCTTGCCCCCCCCCCCCTTTCTGAACCAAAATAAGGGATTTGCAGCATATTAGGAGGTCAGGGTTGGTAACTGGAAGGGCATCCAACCATAGAAAATCTGCCACAACAAATTCCTTCTAACCCATGTAAGCTCGGAAAAGCGAGTCCCTCTCGCCCACACTTTCCCAAACCAAAATAAGGGATTTGCAGCATATTAGGTCAAGGTACTTGATTCCATGCAAGAAATCCAAGTATTTTTTTTTCTAAGAGCGGGTGTTACTCAAAAAATTTACCATTTACTGTATCTTTCCTTAATAATGTGACCTTTTCCTCATGTAAGACACTATCATTACTGTCACAGTTAATTGTTAATTTTCCTTTAAGTTACTTGAATTAAATTAGTTTACAGAACAACTCTTTTTTCATGTATCTTCATTGAAGATGTCCACCATAACTGACCACTACTTTCAATACACTACTTAGTAATTATAACAGACACAGAAATGAAAGGAGAGACTACTTTGATATACAATTTTTATCGCATTGAATAAGAAAATATAAAGCTTTATTTTCCAGTTCTAATACTAGGTCGCAATTTTTTTCTTTGTTTGATTAAATTTTCATGATTTCAGTAACCTTTGCATTATCTATTAAGGCAAACAATTTACAATTGGATGCAAATCATAAAGTACATCACTTCAACAATACAACTCTTGGAGGATCTAAAGAATCTAGTGGTGCTGCCTTTCTTCAGACTAAATATTTAACAAAACAGTAAGTAAAATTTATCATTGCCTTTTATTAATGTTTCTTATTTCTTTATTGCCCACAAGGGACTAAACATAGAGGGGACAAACAAGGACAGACAAACGGATTAAGTCGATTACATGGAACCCAGTGCGTAACTGGTACTTAATTTATCGATCCTGGAAGGATAAAAGGCAAAGTCAACCTCGGCGGAATTTGAACTCAGAACGTAATGGCAGACAAAATACCTATTTCTTTACTACCCACAAGGTGCTAAACACAGAGGGGACAGACAAACGGATTAAGTCGATTACATCGACCCCAGTGCGTAACTGGTACTTATTTAATCGACTCCGAAAGGATGAAAGGCAAAGTCGACCTCGGCGGAATTTGAACTCAGAACGTAACGGCAGACAAAATACCTATTTCTTTACTACCCACAAGGGGCTAAACACAGAGGGGATAGACAAGGACAGACAAACGGATTAAGTCGATTACATGGACCCCAGTGCGTAACTGGTACTTATTTAATCGACTCCGAAAGGATGAAAGGCAAAGTCGACCTCGGCGGAATTTGAACTCAGAACGTAGCAGCAGACGAAATACCGCTAAGCATTTCGCCCGGCGTGCTATACGATTCTACCAGCTCGCCGCCTTACTTTTATTAATGTTTCTACTTACAACAATGATATATCTAGGGTTTAAGATAGCACTAATTTAATTTTAAATTAGAAAACATTCAACTACACCATTATATCGTGGGACTACAAAATACACTCTAATATCATCATCATTAGTTAATATTCACTTTTCCGAGCTTACATGGGTTAGAAGGAATTTCTTGTGGCAGATTTTCTGTGGTCGGATGCCCTTCCAGTCACCAACCCATGCCTGTTTCCAAGCAGGATAGTATTTTCCTATAGCTACACATTTTTTTCATGGAAGACTAGAAACAGCCTCGCCTGTGTGGCGATGATGTCCATTTACAACCATCATATGATGTCTAGACAGCAGTACACAGAAACGCATGCACACAGGTGCACCACACACACAACGGACTTGCACAGTTTCTATCAATCAAATCCACTCACAAGGCCTTAGTTAGCCTGGTGCTACTGTACAAGAAACTTGCTCAAGATGTTGTACATTGTAATTAAATTCAAGAGCACATGGTTGCGAAGCAGGTTTCCTAACCATACTGTCCTACCTGCACCTAGTGAGAATTAAATACTTCCTTATTTTGAAGAAATGTTGTATGCATTACTGAATTTATGGAATAAACCTGATTTTATATTGTTTGTAATAATTTTGCAACATCACTGGGATTCAAAAAGAATATTCTTTTGCCTTCAAAACAGTTTACAGCTGAGCGAAAGGTAGTGTTTTCTTTCAGAGCAACTAATGTACCTAAACAGTGCTGTTAAAAATCAGATTATACTTCGTGTTAGCCGCGAATACTTCAAAACCTGAACTATTATGCATGTATGTATACATTTGTATTGAGTATATGCGTGCGTGCTTGTTGGGGCGTAAGGAGTATTCTATTTTAAAAAAAAAAAAAAATAATAATAATAATAATAATAATAATAATAATGAAATTATTGTATACAGTGCTCAGGTGCACCTAAAAAAAACCCTAATCAATATGAAAATTGAAAATTCTTATTAATTAACCTTAATCTACTTGGCATCTATTCATGCCGGTAAGTAGGGGTATGTGTGTGTACGTGTGTGCGTGTGGATTTTAATTGTTATTAGCTTTTAGTTGATGCGATTAAGGCATTAGAAAACATTTTCACTGAGAAACAATTTCTTAGTTGAAGCCCTTATTCACTCTGCTATGATGACTTTCATTAAATAAACTGGGCAAAATTTCATTCTAAAAGTGAATACATATTGTCATATAGTTTTTTGTTTCTTTTTTCCAGTTTGAACTACTCCTGTTTGGATTATTTTCTTTTGAATATATATGCATACTAGAAAATAAAGAGTATTATTACGCATTTCATATCGATGTTATTTAACATTTAGAAGTTATTTTCAGGAAGACCCTCACAGTAAGTAAGAATGTTGTGGTTAACTTTACCCTTATGAACACACGCACGCACTCACACACTATCTTGAAAAGCTGACGAATGCGTTTTTAGGTGAACGTATTATATTTGCCGTGTGTGTCTATCTGGATTCAGTACAGTAGTTGCTTGCTTAGACTTACTAACATAAATATATAGATGTGTATGTTTTATAAAATAAAATAAAAAAACATATTAGTCAGCTTCTTACATATACACACACACTCAGGATGTTAGTTGACTAAGTGACTAAGTACGGGCAGTAAACTTTCTTTACTTTGAAGAATTCACATTGTCAGATGCGCTAAGTGTCCGATTAAGTGGTGGTGGTGGTATATTTATATTTTATATATTTTTAGAATTGAAGAGTTGGAGTAAAACGCTGAGTAAGAAGGAGAACTGAAATATGCTAATTGTGTAATTCGACAGGATAATAAGAAAAACTTAGAATATCGAAATTAGATGGCATTGATGGTATCTATCTCCACTTCTACTATATGTGCCGGAACTAACTCCCTTTCTCTCTCTCTCTCCCAACCACTCTTTTACTAGTCTCTTGCTAGAGGAATAAATAAAACACTTATTCAGCAATGGTTTTCAGTAAAAAGAAAGGAAGAAAGAAAGACAACGATAGAAAAAGGAACTTGACTGATTGCTTTGTTGAACAGTCGAATGCGTAGACAGCAGAAATTCTGAAGAAAATGGAGCAGTCGCGCCGAGTACAATATTATTTTGTTCTTGGCAAATACATCTACAGATAACTAGATAAATAAATAAATGAATAAAATTAGGGGTTAACATTTCAACATGAGTATATAGAAGTAGCAGATCTTTTCTGAAGCAGAGGAACCTGTTGCATGCCAACATATTACGTTAATTAGGTTTTATCAGGGTCAGACGTCTATAGTTGACACCAAGGTTTTCAACTAGACCGAGTGCAAGCCACAAAATTACCGAGTTTCTTTTATTTATTTTTTTTATTTAAAACCCAGTTCCATTCAATCTATTTCAGGTAATAAATATTATTGATATCAGAAAAAATTAAACTGGTGACTTCTGTTGATTATTCGTTTCTATAGAAAACGGCCGTGTTCTACAGAAACTTTATTCGGAGCACAAGAACACTCGAAAAATTACCATTTTACCGCAGAACGGAGTTGATATTCGCAAAAATTAATAAATGGTTCTGAAAGTAAAAGTTCTTATCTCACACATGCAAGTTTTTTTATAGCATCCTTTTAATGTATTGAAATATATTGCTATGTTTAAAATATATGGAATGTGATCGGTAAAAAGGTATCTTTTACTTTCCGTGTTTCCTTTTCATAGGAAAGTGTACATTATTCACACACACACAGAGTTTGCGTGTGTGTGTGTGTGTGTGTGTGTAAGTACGTGTGTAGGTGTAAATGCCACAGACAGCAACAATTGTTGTGCACCTGTGTTCTTTGATAATGAAGCGTTTTCTATTTTAGCTAATAAATATAAATAGAATTTAAGTCTAGAATGATAAAAAATTCTTGGATCTTATTCCAATGTGTGTGTGTGTGTTTGTGTGCGCGTGTGCTTGCGCGCACGCGAATGTGATAATCATCAGATAAAGTGGTTGAACAGAGAAAATATAAACACACGTACATTTATGTATATGAAGTGGAGATTATATAAAATCAGAAATTATGTAAATGACAGAAATCAAGTCAGCACTTCATGGTTTCAGCGAGATATAAAATATCTGACCAAAATAAAATCTAATAAAATTCTACGGTAAATTTTAATTCTACAAAACCCAACAAAACATGCGGTGTTTGTTCTGAGTGCGCTTAAACAGATAATGTCATTTTGTGATTAGAAAATTCAATTAGTTCATTCTCTGATATATTTCTTAACTTCTAATCGATTCACTAGCACAATTTATTTTATCCAAAATGTTCAGACTATTATCGTGAACACCTGACAGAAAGAAAAAAACAATGTTTTTAAATATTCTCACAGTTCTTCTTCATATACTACTCTCTCTCTCTCTCTCTCTCTCTCTCTCTCGCTCTCTCTCACACACACACACACACAAACACACAAACAAACTCACAAAGAGGCATACACACTTCTCTCTCATATCTACAATACATGCGTTCACAATATAGTGCATTATTACACTCACATATGCATGCATACATGCACTCATAACCAAGCTGGACCAAAAATTATTCAAAATTCAGAAAAAAAAAAAAGGGAAACTGGAAAGTGGCGGGGAAGCCGAAAAACAAGGGGAAAAACTTCAAATCGAACGAAACGTTCAGTTCCGAAACACTCTTAATAGTACTCTTACGGATCTCTCTCGCAGAATCGATATCAAAGCAATGAAACTTTTTCAAAACAGAGATTGTTTCCTGACAGATCGCCAGATCCTGTCTAAATACCATTTGACAACTTATTAATTGAAAGCTTTAATGATGAACTAATAAAAAGTTTAAAAAGAAAAAAGAAAGAGAATATCATCGACTTACCATTCCATTGCACAGACTAACGGAGACCGTGTTTTCCAGGACATTATTAATAGTTCCCTGGTAAAAACAATTAAGGCCAGTCGAAGGTGAGCGAAATTTCCTCGTACTAGCGTTCAGATGTTTTACTACTAAAAAGGGTGAAATAAAATCCGAATGTAATTCCAAATTGAAAATTAACGTCCGATTGTGTACTAAAATTTTATAAGCAACACTTGGTCTCCATCGGAAAATCGAATTCCTTTCTTTAAAGTGGTTTTCTGTTTCACCGACGTTTCTTCCCGGTCTGCTTGTATTCACTAGAGCGGGGAAGACAACCGCAAAATCAGGTAATCCATTGACAACATCCATATCTGAGAATAAGAGAAAAAAATAGATATAAACTGTGTTGATGCGTACATACATATATACATGCATGCATGTATGCATGTATACATACATGCATGCATGCATACATACATACATTCATACATGCATATGAATGTATGTATACAAACACATATACATATGCACGCACTCCACACACGTACAGTCAGACAAAGCCATGGTCACTATAGATGGAAACTTATCTGAAGAATATGCAGACACATTGTGCGTGTGTTTGTGTGAGTGTGTGTGTGTATGTGTGTGTCTGTGTTTGTGTGTGCGCGTGTGTGTATGAGCGTGTGTAATCTGTATTTGTTGTGCGCGCGATTAAGTATCGAAATCCATGGTCGCTCCAACGAATCAAAAATTGGTCCGATATGTCCGTTATGTAAATCGGTGGTATTTCGGAAAATCAATTTAAATGAACAAACCTTGTGGATAAGTATGGTCAGTGGATTGGCCGAATGCTTCATACGATCGCATCATGCTACTGCAGAAGTGCATTAGAAATGCCACCATCACAGACCGCATGGTCGGTCAACAGCGAGATTGAAACCCCACTGAGAACTCTGGCACACACCGTTCCACGAACAACCACAGTCGGCCTTCCCTGATTAAGTTTCAAGCCAGCTAACAAGGCTAACTTTTATAGAATCGCCCCGCCTCTCCAAGAACGACCAATGGCAACACCTTATCGTTTCGGAGGAGGGAGGTGAGATGTGCGGTGGGGTGGGAACCAGTAAAGTAACCCGTCTTACTCACAAGGGCAATGTGTTCAGCAACATCAACACTTGTTACATTATGGCAAGCGAACTTAAGTGTATTTAGACCTACAATGAAAAGCAGACTCTCACCATACTCGTTCTCAGTGCATGCACATATATATATATTTATATTTATACAATATATATATAAAATATTCCCTCATTTTTTAATTATATGTATATATATATCTTGGGAATTTCACACACACACATACACACACAGACACTTCATATATCAGACGTGGATATATACTCATATATGTATTATATATATATATGTATATATATATATATATATAAGTACATATATTTTATTTGTTCCAGTTATTTAACTGCGGCCATGCTGGAGCACCGCCTTTAGTCGAGCAAATCGACCCCAGCCTTAGTACTGTTTCTACCGGTTCCTTTTGCCGAACCACTAGGTTACGGGGACGTAAACACACCAGCATCGGTTGTCAAGCGATGGGGCGAGGGGGGTTCAAACACAGACACACAAATACATACAAATATACGACGGGCTTCTTTCAGTTGCCGTCTACCAAATCCACTCACGAAGCTTTTGTCGGGCCCGAGGCTATAGAAGAAGACACTTGCTCAAGGTGTCACGCAGTGGGACTGAACTCGGAACCATGTGGTTGGTAAGGAAGCTACTTACCACACTCCTGCGCCTATTTTTTTTGGCTGATGTCGTTGTTGTTGTTATTATTATTATTATTATTATTATTATTATTTATTTACTTATTTATTTATTTATGGCACTGCCTAGTATTGCACTCGCAATCTTGGGGTTAGTAGCCCGCGCTCTTAACCATTACGCTATATGCCCGTGGGCAAAATAGTCATGCGGGATTTACTCCCCTTCATTCTGACTGTTTCTCTTGGTATATATATATGTATGTATATATATTCTGTTATTCTTTTACTTGTTTCAGCCATCCGACTGTGGCTATGCTGGAGTACCACCTCAGGACTTATTCTTTGTAAGCTTAGTACCGATTCTATCGATAACTTTTGCCGAACTGCTAAGTTACGGGGGACACACCAGCATCGGTTGTCAAGCGATGGTGGGGGGGACAAACACAGACACACAAACATATACTTATATATATATATACGACGGGCTTTTTTCAGTTTCCGTCTACCAAATCTATTCACAAGGCATTGGTCGACCCGAGGCTATGTCCAAGAAGACACGCAGTGGGACTGAACCCGGAGCCATATGCATGCGTCTCTCTCTCTATATATATATAATACACGCGCGCATGTATATAATATACACACGCGCATGTATGAAACCCTACACACTTCTTACACCCTTTAAATACAATGTATAACTTCTCTCGCACAATGTTCGCACGAACACTTTCAGACATGCATATTATATTTATATTTTTGTACATCTAAGTGAATCGTATGCATGCGTAAGTATTTTTTATGTGCAAACATATTTAAATGAAGGTCCACACATATATAAATCAAAGTTCAGGCATAAACACATACATAGATGCTTGTTTACACATATTTATAAAAACTTTACGTTATTTATCTGTGTCTGTATATAAAACTTCATTTACCACTTATATATACATGCATATAATAACTGCACGTATAAAACATCTGATGCACATCCATAGATATGTTTTATTCTTAATGTACTAAAACTTTCTTCGTTCACATAGCTGTAGTCATATACATCTCTCTTGTATATCACTATAAACACAAAGATATGTGAAGCGATGTGTATCAGAGTTTTCCTCGTAAACACTTCCTTATGCCAGTTCTTTGAGGGTCAACACAATTAGCCGATACCTACTTCGTTCACAGTTCAATTGACTGACGTCGCAAATGCGTCAGCGAATAAGATGAACGTCACAAAATCTGCTATCTTCACGTCGACAACGAATTTGCACTACAGATGTAAAAATCATTAGAGGAAAAGGGCTATTGAATACTAATCGAGATAATATATAGCATGTACGTCATTGAACACACGCGTTTTGTTTGTATTTTGTCATGTACCCAAACACACGTCGTTTCAACTTTGAATAAAAAATATTTACACATATACACACTTCTCTCCACATAAGCGCGCATGCACGCACGCACGTACGCATGCACACACACGTACACTCATACAAAATTACATACAGAAAAATAGACACATACACACACACACGCGCGCGCGCGCACACATACACGCACTTTCATAGCGTACTTTCAATCGTTCAAGACATCTCGAAGCAAATATCAATATATGTAAAGGACAGAGTACACATTTAAAAAAATGTTACTATAGCTTACGCTTAACATGGATAAAACTCTTATTCCGTGTGTGTGGTGTGTGTGTGTGTATGTGTGATATATGTGTGTGTGCGTGCGTTTGTATCTCTATGCATAGCGAACATATATATACATATATGTATATAAATGTGTGTGTGGGGGGGGGGGGGGTTAGCGCAATATACTCGAGTATAATGCGAAAAATTTTGTTCAAAGCTTTATGGGTAATACTGGGGTTAGTATGATATTTAAGTGTACAAAGAAATAGAAAAGGATGAATTATATAGATTTTCAGGTAGAAAGTAGGTATGGGGGTCACCCCACACATTTTTTTGTGTCTATGTTGGCGCGCGTTTATGTGTGTGTGTGTGTGTGTGTGACAAAAATTTCAGTGTTGAGTACTCATTCTTCCAGTTTGCTATTAATGTATGTGTGCATATACGTACACGCACACACATACGCGCGCGCGCGTGTAAAGCGCTGATGATTTGACAGAATCATTAAAGGGGTTCAAAGTAGCAAAAGCCCGACGTGATGTTACGGGATTTGGTGGATTCCGCTGTTGTGCGGACCAGTGTTTATGAAAGGAAATAGAGCGTGAGAAAAGCTGCTGAGGTGGCAGAGACCACCCTGGACATGAAAGAGGTGATGGGTGGGGTGTAGAACACACAGGCTGAGCTGGGATGAATTCGGAACAAATGGATATACCGCCAGCGAAACAAACAGGCGAGATGTGAGTAAAAAATGTTATATTGAAGAAGTGAGATATGAAGGGAAAAAAACGCATTATATTAAAGAAGAGAAGCGTGCGATTAAAGTAGTAGTTTTTAGAAGCCAATGCGCATGGGCGGGAAGGGAGACAGAGTATATTGTAGGAAATGGAGCTAGCCAGATTGCAAGTCATCCTGAGAGAAGAGGTGGGTTGGCTGTGATTCCAACTAAAAAGGTGGTGGGGCTGGAGTGACATTTCTGATTCTCCTTGGCGCGGAGGTTATGCATCGTTGGAATATATTCTGGAGCAAGTTCTACATGTTCATGTAGCATATGCCAGGCAGCATAACCAAGTGTAGGAACTCTTTGCTGATGCACTAAAACATCATGTAACAGACCATTGCAATGAATATCAACACTGAAAAAGACAACGCAGAAACGTAAAGAAAGGAAAACTGAAACCCAGATCTCTGCATAGTGCTAATGACTGAAGCTGTGAGTGAATTTGAAGGAAGCGTTCGTGTTCCCTAGCCATACTGCAATAACGAGATAATGACTTGACCTGATTGACATGGTCTGACCTGGCAGAAAATAACTGCAATTTTGAGTTGAAGGTGTCTGGCGAAGGGTTAAAATATGAATTTTGGTGACTACATTGGGTAGGCGGATAGCAACGTGTAGTGTTTCCAGTGCGGCGGGCTGTCGCGAACCTGTAGTTAAATCCATTGTGTCCTACTTGGCTGACATTGCACTGAAGAAGGAAAGCAGAGCACTAATTCGTGAACTGGAGAATGAAATGGAATATGAAATAAAATATGCTTCATCATGGGCGTGCCAGCGAAATCTGAAAGATCAAATATATGAGTAAAGAACAAATACTCAGCGAGTGGTAAAACAAATTAGCTGCTGCATGATTAGATGGTTACAGTTGCACTCGGTTTGGTGTGTTGCCTGATTAGACAAAACAGGGGAAAGCCGCGCTCAAGTGTGGGCCCAAAGAAACAAGATGCTTCGGATAACTGGAGGGAATGATACTGTTGACAGCGATATACAGTCGACAGCTGATGAACGGACTATTCTGCTGTAGTTTCTGTCGACCGTATTGGTCAATACGAGATTAATGTGGAAACTATCATACACACATGCATACATGTATACTCGGGTTGAGTCAAAAGTTTTTTCGGATTTTCACTGATGATTTTTGGCAACTTGTACCGCCTTGTTATTTATTAATTTGATACAGCTTGCTGTCCAATCGTTACTGAATTGTTCATTCTTTATTTTCATATATAACTTATAAACATTAATTGTTTGTCCTTTATTTTACAGCTTTGATAATGAGTAGTGAAGAAAAAAAATGCACTTAGAATCATTTTACGCTACCTGAAGAAAAAGGACTAAGCGCAAAGGCAGCATCAAAAGAAATTAATGATGTGGAAGCCCTAGGAACTATCAAAGAACATGTGACACAGAATGAATCAGCGGTTTCAAAGAAGGTGATGCCAGCCTCGAAGACAAACCAATGTCAAGGAAACATTTTTCTTATATATATATCAGAGGCGACCCCAGGCCATCAGCGTCACTCGGGCTCACCACATTTCGCATAAGACACATGCTTGCTCAAAGAATTTCACATTTTCCCGCTTAATTTCTAACCCCAAATGTCTTATTTTTTATATCTAGCACTATGTCTTTCTCCATTTCGAAGTTTAGGGTAAAAATAGAGCAATCCTGCAAAACACAACTGATCTTTACACACAGACGCACAGAATAACAGCAAAAAAAATAACGACAGCGAAGTGCACAACAAACATCAGCTATCCGACTGTCGCCTATATTCTTGACAAGAGATGCCAGTTTATCTTTTACACCTACAAGGCTCGTTCGTCGTCGTCGTGATGGTAGTAGTAGTAGTAGTAGTAGTAGTTTCTTTATTAATCACTAATGTTTCACAAAAAGGTCGAGGCCGGTACAGGACGATGCAATGACCCAATCTGTTTCTTAAACGAGGGGCATATTCATACAGCACGGAATCTTTTCACCCCAAATGGAGGTGAGCGATTGGTTAAAATTGCCAAAATGCTCGATTTGAAAGTGGGAATATGTTATAACATATAGAATTTTCTCAATAAAGCCAAGAAAAAATGATGTTTTATAAACACATTCTACCAGTATACGAAGTTTAAAAGCGTTTAGTTACAAAGAAATTGTGTTGACATCTGCCGTTCAAAAGGAAAAGATCCCAAACATAAAATAATTCCCCAAAATGGAGAGCTCCCCGTGAAAACCCCACAAAACCGCGGTTATTCTGTCCACTAGAGCAACTACCTTCTCCCTGTACTCCTACTTCAATCTATAGACGCATAATCAGAGTAGCTACTCGTTTATTCCGGTCATTTTTGCTACTCATCCACCTTACTACAAATTTGGTATAAGACAGCACTTACCTCTCCATCCGTACTTTCCTTTCCGAGAGAGATATGAAATGGCCGCAGTCAAATGACTGAAACAACTAAAAGAATAAATAAATAAAAGTATATATATAGATATATATATATGTATGTATATATATATATATATATATATATATACACACAAATTGAGATAGGGGTTGTAAATGCAACCCTCCATGGGATAACATCCACACCCATGTGGGTATATATGTAGACTGATTTATACTACATAATCTCCGAAGAGGCCTTATGATATGTTTGTAAATGTCTCATTTATATCTATATATTGACCTACCATAAAAGGCTAATATTGGTAAAATGAGACATACTTATCTACATGGCCGAAACAGCTGTAAGATGTAATCTATACTTATATTTATATTTACTTATATTTATATTCTCTTTTATACATATTCTACTTATTATACAACATTACCCTTTTATGTACACTTTTTTATGTACATTCCTTTATGTACACTGATTTGTTCTGTTTTTATATTTAACCCTACAGTCTCTTATGTGGTGGTTTAATAAAGTATGTGATTGAGTATTATCTGGTAATTGATATTTGATTTAGATGTATTTCTCCATTTTCTTATCTTGTATATACATATATATATATATATATATATTATATATATATATATATATATATATATATATATATATATATATATATCAGAGTCGACTCCGGGTCTTCAGCTTCACTCGGGCTCATCACAGGAGCGTGCACAGCAAACAGCGATCTGACTGTCGCCTGTACTCTTTACAAGACTCGTTCGTATTATTAGTCCGAGTTGCTGGATAACATTTCGTTCCTTTAAGAATATTGTAGAACGGAAAGTTTTCATAGATTGGAATTTAAGTCCTAATCTCTATAGAAATTTATTGTTTCAAGAAAACATTGAATTTGGTTTACTTTTAATTTTTACGATTATATTGTAGATAACAACTCAAGCCGGAACTTCTGAGCTCGCTTCAGGCACGAGAGAAAGTCTGCTACAAATGATATTTTTTGGCACAGGGCACCTCTAAGATGCTGCGACCAGGCTCAATAAAAGGGGCCCGGGTTATTGGCTGCAATTACATACTTGAAGTCGATGTTGGCAGAAATTAAATCAGCTTGCAAATACACGTTCACTTTACTCAATTTATACTCGGGCTAAGCCCCGAACAGCTCGAGTGCCGGAGTCGCCGCTGATGTATATATGTGTGTATACACACACACACACCACACACACATACACACACACACACACCACACACACACACACATACATACATACACATACATATTTATATACACCTATGCATGTGGGGATAAGCGTGTGAGTGTATGTTTGTTTGCATGTTTTAAGATTGGGGAAATCAGTAAAATATGTTATCCATCACTTGAAAAAACAAACAAACAAAAAAACAAGGGGTTATATCAAAAAGGGCAAACAAGAAAAAAAGGACTAAAACAAAAGGGAAAAAAATGGAAGTATGTATGTGTATATATGTGCGTGTGTGAGAGTGTGTGTGTGTGCGTGTGTGTGTGTGTGGAGGCGCGTGGCTCAGCGGTTAGGGTGTCAGCATCATGATCGTAAGATTGTGGTTTCGATTCCTGGACCGGGTGTCACGTTGTGTTCTTGAGCAAAACACTTCATTTCGCGTTGCTCCAGTCCACTCAACTGGCAAAAATGAGTAACGCTGCGATGGATGGGCGTCCCGTCCAGCTGGGGAACACATACGCCATTGAAACCGGGGAACCGGGCCCATGAGCCAGGCTAGGCTTTAAAAGGGTGCATTATTTATTTTATATATATATATATATATATATATATATATATATATATATATATATATATATATATATATATATATATATATTATATATATATATATATAGGAGTGGCTTGCTTATCAACCACATGAACAATAAGGGTCGCATCGAAATTAAGATAAAACTTGGAAATGGATGCGAGGCGTTCACTCATATAATATATATATATATATATATATATATATATTATATACATATTATTGCATTTTATTCTTTTACTTGTTTCTGTAATTTGACTGCGGCCATGCTGGAGCACCGCCTTTCGTCGAAGAAATCACCCCCATGACTTACTCTTTGTAAGCCTAGTACTTATTTTGTCGCTCTCTTTTGCTGAACCGCTAAGGAGACGTAAACGAACCAATATCGGTTGCCAAGCGATGGTAGAGGGACAAACACAGACACGCAAATACACACACATATACATACATGCATGCATATATGGGCACAAGACGTCACAGAACGTAAACAACATGAAATACAAAAACATGGAGTACGAACTTTTTTCTTTTTTTTTTGCAAACAACGAAGGAAGCAAATAGAAAACAAGACAAGCAACATAAAGGACGACCCTTCATCAGTTGTCGGCTGTTTCTCTACTCCGTATTTAGAGCAATTCATGACAAGATACGCCTTCGACAAAACAACTGCTCCCGCAAAGCAAATTAAATAAAATTTGGGATTTTGCGGATGTTCAAAGTTGGTAACAAAAACAGGACAGTGAAAACAAACAGGAAGGGTTGCTAAGCCTAAACGAGGTGAAGTGGCGAACGCTGGAGGAACACGCTCTGACAGGAGACAGACAAGAATGCGTCTGATCTGAAGGAGAGAAAGAAATTCAAGTTAGGAAAAGAAAGATGGCCGATGGTCACGTGCGAGCAACGAGAGAGCAAAGGCGGAAGAATGAGGGAGAGAGGGACAGACAGAGAACGGCAAAGGGAAGAGGAAAAGAATTAGAGAAAAGATGTGAGAGAAAACAACGAAAGGGGGAGAAGGGGAGATAAAAAGAATTAGAGACAGGAAGAGAGAGGAAACAAAGGGGAGAGAGAAATAGAAAGAGATAGAAATTGAACAATAAGGGTCGCAAGGAAATTAAGATAAAACTTACTTGGAAATGGATGCGAGACGTTCACTCATATAATTATATAGATAATATATATTTATATATATATACATATATATATATTATATATATATATATATATATATATATATATATATATATATATATATATATATATATGCATATATACATATATGTACATACTTATATATGTATATACATATGCATATATGGGCACAGGACGTCACAACATGAAATACGAAAACATGGAATACGAACTCTTTGTTGCAAACAACGAAGGAAACAAATGGAAAACGTGACAAGCAACATAAAGAACGACCCCTCATCAGTTGTCGGTTGTTTTTCTACTTCGTATTTCGAGCAATTCACGACTGAATGCCACTGCATCCATTTCCAAGTAAGTTTTATCTCATCTTATATATATAATAGAGAAGTGTGTGAATTTACTTTTTACACGAAAACGGCTTCATCAAATGCTTCCATATTTGCGATGCATGGCTCTTCACTGATTTTTTAAATTAAAAATGAAAAAATATTGCTTTCTATATTACATTCACGTCTTTGAAAGTTTTTGAAAATATTTACTTCTGGATTTCTAGCGTCAGTGACGTAACAACTACACGTAAATAAAGGAACGTTTAGATTTTTAGGAACTACGTTTTTTGTGTTTCTTCAAAGGATTCTGTTACTAAATCGAACGTAAAAGAAACAACTTAAGTGTCCCACAAAAGACCCGATATTACTTTTGGTTTTAGTACAGTAAACGGCAAGTTAGTGCTGGCTTATAAAAACGGGACATATCGCACTCACACACAAATCCATCCGTCTTTCTGTCTGTCTGTTTATCTATCTATCTATCTATCTATCTATCTCTATCTATCTATCTATCTATCATCTATCTATCTATCACTACATCTCTCTCTCTCTCTCTTCTCTCTCTCTCTCTTCTCTCTCTCTCTCTCTCTCTCTCTCTCTCTCTCTCTCTCTCCCTCTCAAAGAAATTATTTTTAAAATCTGCCGGTCAAAGCGAAAAGATCCCAAGAGGAAGTAATTGGTTCATCGTAATTAAAATTCAGAGTTGCATCGATACACCAAAATTGAAAGAAATCTGGACAAAATTAAAGGGGGCTGATTTTGTGAATCAATTTAACTAGATCCAGTTTTTCTGTTGTTGACAGTTTTTCCTGGTTCCTTCGATACTGGCTATTTCGTTCACCGAGTGACAAATTTCGCGCCAACTCGTACAATACTTTATTTTCCGTAAAAATTTCTTTTTTATTTTCTGGCCGCCGCATTAAGAAACATAATTTCTGTTGCCAAGTTATCTTCTGCACTCGTGTATTTCTGTATACGTATACAAAACCATGCCCGGAAGGAAAGTGTCAAATTTGTCTACAATATCAAGGTCAGCTAAAAGAATGTCTGTCCAGGGAAAGAAAGACGGCTGCAGAAAGGGAAGCACGCCAAGAAACGAACAAACTGCGCACTACAAAAGCCAGAGTACCTCAAAGTCATGAACAGAGGTATGCACAGCTGACAAGGAATAGGATCTCCACTGCAGAATGAAGAGCAGTTGCAACAGCTCAGAGAAGCAACTTCTATGAAGCAGTTTTCAATTACGAACCAGCAGTTCAATACGCAGATGACACTAGAGTTTCATTGGTGCAATGACAACTGAGTGCATACATTGTAAAGCAAGGAAGTGGCCTGGAGAGACACCTGCACTGTGCTACTAGCAGTTGAGACCTACGTAATCTAGAGAGCGTTTTTAAATTTCATTATTTTCTTTAACCCGGGCAACGCCGAGTATTTCTACTAGCTTATATATATGCATGTATGTATATATATATATATAATGCAAAATGGGACAAGAACGCAAAACATCCGGACAGCTAGGTGATACAAAAAAGGACAACAAAACATCCAGATAGACGATACGAAGAAAACAAGGTCGGGTCATTCGAAGTTTTCTATCCTCAGTCAAGCACCAGATTATCCTCGCAATTTCGGCTGATTATTCTTGAGATTGCCAGCCCTAAGGAAAACCTAAGCTATGGGCATTAGATTCGCTGAAGAAAGCAGCAAATGTATACAAAAACAAGGACGGAAAAAAACGGACAAAGTTACACAAATATAAATACAATAATAAATACAATAAAAATAATAACAGGACATAACAACAGGTGTCTTTCGACTAAGGACGAATTGATTTAAGCTGGCGCGTGTGGAAATGAAGCCTTATGGCAGAGATACAAAAATTTCACAAACACAGGGAAGAGTATCGATGTTGCACGGACGGCGGTCAGACCAAGAAAAAAAAAGAACAGGCTAGGCTGACCGGCGGTTACGTGGGAAGAGAAGAGAGAGAAGTAGAAGCAGAGGGACAGAAGAATTAAGGAGGGGAGAGAAAAAAGGACACACGCGCACACACATTCACATACCCCTCCCCTCTTTTACATGCACACACATATATTCACGCTGTTTGATTTATTTCTTCAGCGTGTACTAGCAAGTATGACATCACCCCTTCCTTTCTCATTCATAAACACAAGAGTATTATTATAGTAGATTATCTCAGTAACCATGGAAGCTTTGAAAAAATACAAAGCCCAGCATCACCACCGGACCATTCTACACATCTGTGTAATTTTTCGCGCAATTCCACCCTTGTTAAATTTATATATATATTTCGAAACGTGGAGTAGATGAAACAAAGGCGACTGAAGAAGGGGAGTTTTCCTTGTATTGTATGTTCTGTACTCTATTTTTTCGTTGTTTAAGAAAAATGTCCATTTCTTTGGTTTTGTGTTTATGTTTTCGTTTCTCATTGTGTTCGACGTTTTTTGGTGCCCTGTACCCATATATGTATGTATATATACATGTAGAGGTAGGTACGTACATATATGTATGTATATATATATATATATATATATATATATATATATATATGTATAGATATTGCCGAAGCGGTAGTGGTGCTGCCTCGTGTAAATATCTCTCCCTCCTGGCTTACTTTACTGATGAATCTGTTGGCCTATGGAAGATTAGCTTGATTTAATTTAATCAGGCTGATTTACCATTAAAAAACGATGAAACAATGCATTGTATAAAGTGAAACAGGGTAAATGTTTTTTAATTTTCTCCTGATTTACGGAATTACTACTATTTTGCGGTTGAAGCCTTGGCTGTTATTTCTAGTGGGTTGAACGGCCTATTATGGCCGTTCCTCAATTTGCTGCTATATATATATATGTATATAATACGGGCTTCTTTCAGTTTCCGTCTACCAAATCCACTCACAAGGCTGTGGTCAGCCCAAGGCTATAACAGAAGGCACTTGCCCAAGGTGCCACGCAGTGGGATTGAACCCGGAACCATGTAGTTGGGAAGCAAGCTTCTTAACACGGCCACGCCTGCGATGAAAAGATAAAAATAACGAAGAAAACGACTCACTCCTCTCACTCAAACGAAATGATAATTGCTATTGGGACAGCAGAAATGACAATGTTGTGAAATTTCTATGAAAATATGGGAAACTGAGTATTGAAACATAGCATAGTAACTTCACAGTGTAATTCAATTATGCTCGCATAATACTGTGTCTTGTTAAAACTTAATACAATGTAAAATTCGGAACAGTTCTAAATGTCCCACAGTACAACTCCAACACTTTTTTTCACTAATTTTCATACACACAGTTTGGTTTGATTCTATTCTTTGTTCAGTCGTATCATTTGATAGCTTCTGTCTGATAGTAGAAACATTGTTTTGTTCTTATATCTGTTGCTCTCTGGAAAACATATCTTTTCAGACATGAGACGAGAGAGAGAGTTAAGTATTCTGTTGTGCCTGTTAGTGTCATGTAGGAAGAACTCTCAGCAAGGCTGCTTTCTCACACCGGATTCCCTTATAGTTCGAGTAGGTAAGGCAGAGGAGGTGGTGATGAACTTGAGGTCGATCAACACTGAAGCTGCCTTCAAAACACCAGACAGCTTCTTTCCTCACTCTATGTTAGTGTGTGTGTGTGTGTATTCTCAGAGGTAGTTCGTTCTTTTTCTTTAAACTCATTGTAATTTTAAACCCAACAAATGCAATATCTAAATAACATACATACGTACGTACGATACCCAAACGTGTACACTCTCATATAAATATGTAGCGACATAGCATGTGCTTCTAATATGTTGGCGCATCTTACAGACATGTGTGCGTACCCTCAAGCATCCATTAATCCGTGTATGTGTGCGCACGCGCTCATGTATGTATATGAGTGAAAGAGAGAAAGAGAGAGAGAGAGAGAAAGAAAGAGAGGGAGAGAGAACGTTAGCAATCACTAAGTGTGTGTTATGTGTGTTATGTAAGTATTAGAAACAAGTGGTAAGTTCCAGTAATCGAGACGAGATATAGTTTCATTCCTCAGCTAAAACTATTCCCTTTAGGCCGCTAATACCCTTGGGAAACGTACGAATGACACGGATGATCCGTCATATTACAATCAAAGCTAAAAAGAAAACACAACTAGAAACTAGAATACCAGAAATAGTCATTAAGTTTTCGAAAGGAATAAACAATAAAGTTTCAAATATTAATATATAACCATTTCTTTCTTTCCTTCCTTCCTTCTTTCTTTCTTTCCTTCTGCTATATTGGATTAAACAATACTGTACTTGTTAAATATATATTGATATTAATATCTATTACACACACTCTCTCTCTCTCTCTCTCTCTCTTACGTATGTATGTAATGATTTAATATACACATTTGAAGCATTAGAAAATGTAATATGTTCGTGCTTGAATTGTATTCAGTCATAGCTTTTTTTTTCTAGTTTTACGGCTGTGATATGAATCGCCTTCAAATTACTACCCCAGGACTTCGTGCCTAAAAGAATATTTTCTAGACACAAGGTCCGAAATTTTGGGGAAGGGGGCCAGTCGATTAGATCGACTCCAGTACGCAACTGGTACTTAATTTATCGATCCCGAAAGGATGAAAGGCAAAGTCGACCTCGGCGGAATTTGAACTCAACGTAGCGGCAGACGAAATACCTGTTTCTTTACTACCCACAAGGGGCTAAACACAGAGAGGACAAACAAACGGAATAAGTCGATTATATCGACTCCAGTGCGTAACTGGTACATAATTTATCGACCCCGAAAGGATGAAAGGCAAAGTCGACCTCGGCGGAATTTGAACTCAACGTAGCGGCAGACGAAATACCTATTTCTTTACTACCCACAAGGGACTACACACAGAGGGTACAAACAAGGACAGACAAACGGATTAAGTCGATTATATCGACCACAGTGCGTAACTGGTACTTATTTAATCAACCCCGAAAGGATGAAAGGCAAAGTCGACCTCGGCGGAATTTGAACTCAGAACGTAGCGACAGACGAAATACTACTGAGCATTTTGCCCGGCGTATTAACGTTTCTGCCAGCTCGCAGCCTTCGTGCCTAAAAGAATACATTATATAAGTGTTAGTGACTGTCATGTGATTTGTTGTTCTGTCCCAAATCAGGCATTATTGATCAGAACTCTGAATTCCGGCCATTAACCCATCCCATCTTTATCTGTTCTCGTATTACAGTGTTTAATATATCTTTCTTTTTATTTTAAGAGGATAAGCAGGTATTTAAGGGAATATAGTTGCCATTTCTAGCAGACCGCGATTATATTGAGGTTCCCATGGTTCGTTCCGACATTTAGGAGCTCGAAACTTGATTTTGATTTCTAATAGGACGCATGTCAATTCACTTCTGTCCCTAATACCCTCTGAACACACACAAAGAAGTCTTAAAACAATTGCAGCCTTTGTTACTAAAACACGGATTACTTTCTATTTTCTATACATATTTTTATTTTTACACATACTTATAAACTTACATCTTGTACTTTTGAGTAGATTGATGTAAGGTAC
This sequence comes from Octopus sinensis, assembly GCF_006345805.1. Lineage (NCBI taxonomy): Eukaryota > Metazoa > Mollusca > Cephalopoda > Octopoda > Octopodidae > Octopus > Octopus sinensis. The sequence goes on along the minus strand of NC_042997.1, from coordinate 54,187,218 downwards.
AAAGATCAAAACCAAGTTCTTCTGTACGCTAACAGAATACCAAGTGTGTGTGTGTGTGTGAGTATAATCCGAAATGTACAGTATTATATATCCATCACGTCTGATCTTACCAATCGGTTTCTGCAAGGACTAGAATGGAGTGTGTGTGTGTGTGTGCGTGCGTGCGTGCGTGCTCGCGTGTGTGTGTGTTCCAGAGTTTGACAAGTTCAAAACAAGCTATGTCCGGCCACTTAGAAAAAAGAACTCAAAGATAAGTCTGTGAGGGAATAAAATATCTCATCTATAATCGTTAACCCAATAAAAGGTGTACATATAACCACGTGTGATATTATCAATACCACATATGTGGGTTTTTAAAAAATTGGGTGGGGGAGGGGGCATAAATGAATATTTCCATAAGAACTGATGAAAGAAATTAGGTCCAAGTAAAATGGTAAGCAATTGATAATCAGATTTTATGAACCGGTTCCAATTTCCGCTTGAAGTTATTTCATTTCGTTTTTGCACAAATGCACTTTCAGAAGGCATTAATGTGACAACTACGCAATTATTCTCCCTTTTAAATAAAATTTTAAAAAAAGACTATACCATTCACTAATCCTACAAAATCTAAGGTACATATCATATTTGTCAACTTCAAGGATTATGTTTTTAAACTTTCGGATGAGTTTAATACTTGAGAATAACTGAAAGACAATTTATATTGATAGAGGAGTTATTGGTGGTAAAGAAGTATTTTTTTGCCAAACGATGTTTTATATTGAAAGATCGATGGTGCACAAAAATACTAGGCTCTAAATAGACCGTGCAAGAGAAACAAGAGCAGCTTCTGCAGTCCTGAGGCAAGAACGAGAAGATTATCTAGCATTCAGTCTCATCTAGAATCTTTAATGCTCTCATTTAAACTTCGTTAATGGAATTAAACGCAAATTTTGATAGGGAGTTGCATTGAGCAGTTTATTTTTTGAATAATCATTATTCCAATGACATCCAAGATGCATTGTTGGAATAATAAATCAACTTGTACATGACGAATGCTTTATTTCATCAATCTGAGAAGCTTGACTCAATTGATATTGTCAAGATTTGAACTTAAAACATAAAGGATCGTAACTAAATATCTCAAGTCTTTTCGTGCGATCGTCTAACGTTTCTGCCAAACACCACTACTATTATATAAACGTGTAACGAATACGATAAGGACTCACATACATAAAGCAGTGAGTTGAACAACTTCGATCAGCTGTGATCAACCAACATAGTATAAATACTCCTTGGGTCTCTGGAAAGCTGAAAGCTGAGAAGGGAGATAACTCCAATAAAACTTGGTTAATCACACTTTTTGGACAAGGCAAAGTGGAATGAATCTAGGTTTTAAAGCCAGCTGGGGAAAGCAGTAAACGTGTTTCAGTCTTATTATACCTTCTTAGTGAACTATATTCTATTTTGTAAGACTAGGAGTAATCAATACATAGAGAAATAAAAGGAACGTAACGATAACGATTATGAATAACATTATAGCTAGATAACCTTAATTGATGGAAGTTTTTCAACTTTCTATGTTGCATATGTATGACCTTCTATATTTGTACTTTGAATAAAGTAGGCGTAGTGATGGCTGTGTGGTTAAGAAGTTCGCCTTGAAACCACTTGCTTCGCAGTTTAGTCTCATTGCGCATGTGGATACTGTCAGCTGGTGTTTTATACTATAGACCCAGGTCAACCAATATTTTGTGAAAGAAATGGAAGAAACCTGTTGTATATAGATATAAATACATGAGTGAGTGAGTGTGTGTGTGTGTTTGTGTGTGTATTTGTGTGAGTGAGTTCATATTTCCCTTTGCCTTCACATGTTCTCACTGATTGTAAACAACAATACAGGTAGTGTCCTTTGCTAGCAATCAACTGCAAAAAGCATGTCTGGGCTTCTTGGCCTGTCTCGATATGTTGCACAATCTTTTTGAACCAAAAGAATCATTCTTAGTGTTTTTTTTCCCAACTTACTGTGTAACTATATTTCATTTGTTTATTGTTCAAAAGATTAGCAGTTTATTACTTTGGTTCATGAAAGGAATGACGTCCAGTCATAAAAAATCTGTCACAACAAATTCCTCCTGACCCATACAAGCATGGAAAAGTGGATGTTAAAATGATGATATACAAAATGCTCCCCATCCAAGGTATTTTTCCTCAGTCATATTGTTGATATTCATAATCTGCATGAATATATTTTCTCTATTTCTGTACATATTAATCAAGCAGAGCCTTGCCAATTGAGTACAATATGTTTCACTGAGAAGGGATAATAAGAATAAAACAGGTTCATTTCTTCCACGAGTTGGGTTTAAATACCAGATCTTCTTGAATCTGTATGTTTGTGTTGTTCAGAAATTCCAATCAACTGATCTTATTGAAATTGCTTTTTGTTTTGAGTTTTTGGATACCCCTAAGGATAATTGCTTGGATAAACTGAATATATCAAAATGTTTGACTTACTTTATGACACATATGAGACAGTACCACTTCTGAGGTATTTTCCCCTCACTAATAAATGTATAAGAGTCCATTCCATATTCAACTTGTACATCATACATGAACATCTCTAGCATGTGGATTTTTTTGTTGACAAGTTATATGTCAACAATAGCTTACAAGCAAATGTCTCTCAGATGTATTAACAAATTCAATCTTATATTCAATGATAATCTTTACATCCATTTTATAGTTGGAGTATGTGTAAGGTACACCTACAGACGGAGAACTTCAACATTTACTTGATGAAATTAGAACAGGAAAATTTTCATCTATAACGCAACAATCATAGAAAAAACATTAAATTAAAAACCAAAACAAGTTGTAGAAGAAAGTTTTTGTTCATTTAGAAAGCTAATCAAATTTAACAAATGAGTACAACTGGGTTTGCTTTGAAATTTTTATAAGGTAGGTAGAGGAGGTGGAGGAGCTGTGAACATGACATTTTCAGGCCTTTCTATACTGGTGAGATTGATTGCAATTTCTGGATACATACATATATATATATATATATATATATATATATATATATATATATATATATATATATAAGGGAAGAACTCACAAAAAAACAAAAGACGAAGACAGGTGGTGTAGACAACAAACAGATGTATATACATATATATATATATATATATTGGGTCATCCCATAAATAATGTGTTTTTTTTTACATTTATTTCTTTTTCAAAATTAAGATAAACAAAATTCTTTTTTAATCTAAAATATACTCCCCTTCATTTTCTACAATGTTCTTCCATCTATCTGGTAGACTTGCAAGGCCTCTCTTCCAAAATTCACTTGTTCCTAATGAAAAATACTCCTCTAGTACTGTTCTGACCTCATCTACAGAATTCATATTTTTTCTGTCCAAAGACTGCAACATAATTGATAATCAGATGGAGTGATGTGATGTCCGGTGAATATGGTGGGTGGGGCATCGTTTCCTATTCAAACTGCTCCAGTCTTTGAAATGTCAATCTCACTGTATGTGGCCAAGCATTATCCTGATGGAAGAACACCTTTCATCTTGAAACCAAAGATGGTTGTTTTTCTTCCAGCACTGATTTAAGCTGCTCACAGCAGATCTCCTTTGCTATCGTTTGGTTTGGGTTGGAAAGTTCAAAGTGGACTAAACCTTTCATAGCCCACCAAACAGATAACAACATCTTACATGGGTGAAGACCTTCTTTATCCTGGGGTGTTGGTGTTTCTCCTTTCCCTACCCATTGTCTTCAGTGCTTGACATTTTTATAGAGAACCCATTTCTCATCACCAGCCACTATTCGATCCAAAAAAGATTCATTCATGAGAAGAGCACACATTCACTCTCTGTATGTGATTAGACTCGGAAAGTTTGTGAGGAACCCATTGACCCAATTTGATGACTTTTCTGATGGCATGCAGATGTCAAGGAATGGTTGAATGATCAAATCCAAGCTTCTCTACTAGTTCCTCAACAGTTATTATGGGATTTTGTTTCACCAGGGTTAGCAGGATGTCCTTGTCGAGTTCTACAGGTCAGAAATTTTGGAGGAAGAGGAAGTCAATTACATCAACAACCCCAGTACTTGTCTGGTATTTATTTTATTGACTCTGAAAGGATGAAAGGCAAAGTTGACCTTGGTGGAATTTGTACTCAGAATGTAAAGAGAGATGAAATGCTGCTAAGCATTTTGCCCAGCATGCTAATGATTCTGCTAGCCCACTGCCTTAAATTAAATGGATATTTGTTGGTTTTGAAAATGAGTATTCAATTGTTTTGAGATCAACTGAATTTATGCATAATATTGGTTTCAAATTTTGGTACAAGGGCAGCAGTTTTAGGGGAGGAGGTAAGTCAATTACATTGACCCTAATGCTCAACTGGTATTATTTTATCAACTCCAAAAAGATGAAAGGCAAAATCAGCCTTGGTGGAATTAGATTGGTTATAGATATCAAATGTGAAAAAACATCAGTCTTTAAATTTTATTTAATCACCAATATTTCCATTTCAAGTTTTGAGATATGCTCACACATACAGTATTAGTTGAATAATTCTATAAACTCAATCATTCATGCTCATTTTTTGAAGCTAATATATTCTATTCCAAAGTCAAATAAAAGGCTTATGTAAGTCATTAGAATATATCAAATGTCTCTGAACATTACTCTCTAACAGTATCGTACCACCATTAAGGCAACAAGCTGGCAGAAATGTTAGCATGCCAGGCAAAATGCTTAGCAGTATTTCGTCTGTCTTTATGTTCTGAGTTCAAATTCCGCCGAGGTTGACTTTGCCTTTCATCCTTCCAGGGTCGATAAATTAAGTCCCAGTCGCGTACTGGGGTCAATCTAATGGACTGGTTCCCTCCCCAAAAATTTCGGGCCTTGTACCTAGAGTAGAAAAGTATTGTGCCACCATTCCTAGATGTTTCTTCTATTTCTTGAAAATGTTGCAATAGTAAAGATGAAGTTCTAGTACTTGGGAAATTATATTCCGTGACAATAGTTGCCCTGTAGGATGGTACAAAAAAAGAAAGAAAAAATGGTTAGTGAAAAGCCAAAGTAAATGCAAATTGTCTGTGGTTATGGGGTGGAATCCTCTCACACCAGACTAGATAAATAGATTAGAGAGAAACTTTTTAAAGTAATTGAATCCTACTTCCTTTTGAATATTGAGCTCACAGAAAGCGAACAGGTTTATTTATTTATTTATTTACTAAGCATGGAATAAATTTTCATAAAAGATTAGGAGTATAAGGGGAAATTGAATCTCCCCTGTGTACACTTGTTAATTATTTTATTGACTTCAGAGAGATGAAATTAAAGTAAACACATGACGTTTGCTAAGTTTTTACATAATTGTACCAATGTTGACATTTTCAGAGACAGTTTGGCATAAAAGTATTTTCTGTAATACCAAATCCTAGTCAGCATTATTTTCACATATATATGGATTTATTTTAATATTGGTTTCCTATCATTGACTTGACATAATTTTCCTATATTTAGAGCAGAAGAGAATTTTCAGGTTCATACCTTCCTCAAGTGAATTAGTAATGTAAGTAAAAGGAAATAGTTACAATCAGGAACTGAAATTGCAAAATTTGTGTTCCTGAATTGTTGCTTGCTTTTATAAGGGGAAGTGCTGAGAGTTCATGCATTTCTGCAATCCATATTGTACTTATAAATATTTATAGTCCCTAAGACTGGAATTTTTTAATAAACATTAGAAAGGAAATAGAAGAAAAAAAAAATGTTTACTTTTTCAAAAGGACCACTACAAACTATTGGCCTGCCTCCTCTTATAAACAAGGCGGAGCTTTGAAGGTTAGTATACATTGGGGAAGTGTTTCAAAGCTTCCATCTTAAAGTCTGTTTTGCACACACAAATACGTACACATAAATGAAGAGCAACAATATTTTTTTTACACTTCAAGGGTTTTTAGTCAACTACATCCATCCAAGTCTTATTCCTGTTTTAGAGGTTTTGTACGATACAATGAGACTAAAGTCATAACCAGTAGCCTAAAGGATTGTTCAGACGTAAACATATGCAAATACATACATACATATATATATAGTACACACACATACACACAAATGTATGTGTGTTCTATATATGTATGTATGTATGTCGGGCATGTGGAAGAGAGTGTAATTTGGCAGGAGGACTTAAACGACATGCAAAGGTACATGAAGCCCAGTTACAACTACAGCCGGCTATTACCAGTAAAGGTCTTAGTTGCCAATTTTGTACAAGACATTGTAGATCTTTAGCTGGGCTAAAAAGTCACATTCGATCACAGCACCAGTAACAGTTAAGTTTCGTGCAATGGCCATACTCGATAACGAGGGGGCAGCCATAATAATGTATGTATGTATGTATGTATGTATGTATGTATGTATGTATGTATGTATGTATGTATGTATGTATGTATGTATGCATGTATGTATGTATGAATGTATGTATATGTTATGTGTGTGCATACATGAATATATACAGTTTCTGCCTATCAAATTCCATTCTCAACTCTTCTGCTTAGCAACTACATCAAGAAACTTCTACAAACAATTACAACAGAATAGAATTAAAAACTATACAGGAAAATATTAGCTAGTAGCAACTTTGTTCTCTATAAAAATTTCCACGAAAATAGATTACGTAGCTGTAAATTTCTTAACATTCAGAATATTCTATCAAATGTAATCTTATAGGTGGTATCAAAAAGTTCCTGGACTAGTTCTGAAGCATGCCAGCAGATGGCAGCACATGATTGCATGTGCAGTGAAAGCTAGCAGTGACCTTCATGAGGCAGTGTGCTGAGTAACTCTGCTGTGTTTACTTCGCAAGGTGTGAAATTTGTGTTTTTGTGATCACATGTATTCTGTAGTCTCCAGTTCTCCAGTTTTGTCATGGACAGTTACAAAGAGCCAATGTGAAATTTTGCATTAAACTAGGGAAGTCTGCTACAGAGACATTGAGCATTCTTCAGCAAACTTACAGCGATGAGGCAATGGGTTGTACACAATGTTTCGAGTAGCATCGGTGTTTCAAAAGTGGAAGAACATTTCTAGAAGACGATGAGCGAACTAGAAGATCTGCCACAAGTGTCACCCCCAGAAATGTGTAGAAAATTCATCAGCTTGTGCATGAGGATCGTCAGAGGACAATCAACGACATTGCTGATGTTGTTGGTCTCTCATATGAGTCCATGCAGGCCATCCTAACGTCTGATTTGGACATGCAGCATGTCTCTGCCAAGTTTGTCCCCTGCCTACTGACCACCATTGAAATCTGTCAAGATCTCTGTTGGTGTACTGCTGATGACCCATCCTTCTTGTCGAGGATCACCACCAATGATGAGAGTTGTGTCTATGGGTACAACCCTGAGACAAAGCTGCAGTCATCACAATGGAAGAGCCCTTCATCTCCACAACCAAAGAAGACAAAACAGATTGGCTGCTCAATTAAGAGCATGCTCATCATTATTGTTTTGACATCTGTAGCATTGTGCATTGAGAGAGGACATTTAGCAAAAGTGACCAGATCTGTGCAACACGAAGAATTGGATTCTTCATGACATCAATGCACCCTATCAACAAGCTCCCCTCACTCATAAGTTTCTCACCAAAAAACAACATAGTATCACTTCTGCACCCACCATACTTTCCAGATTTAGCACCTGTGGATTTCTATCTCTTCCCCAAGATGAAACTGCAGCTTAAGGGTCACTGTTTTAACACTGTTGTCAAGATCCAGAGCAAATCACAGAAGGTCTTTGACTTGCTTACAGAAAATGACTTCCAGGCTGGATTCCAAAAGTGGCAGGAATGTTGGGATCAGTGGCGAGCTGGCAGAATCATTAGCATGTTGGGCGAAATTCTTAACAGTATTTTGTCTGCCACTACATTCTGAGTTCAAATTCCGCCAAGGTCGACTTTGCTTTTCATCCTTTCCGGGTCGATAAATTAAGTACCAGTTATGCACTGGAGTCGATATAATCGACTCAATCAATTTGTCTGTCCTTGTTTGACCCCTCTGTGTGTAGCCCCTTGTAGGCAGTAAAGAAATAAGAATGCTGGGACCAGTGTTTGCTGCACAAGGTGGCTATTTTGAAGTAGATGATGTTAAAACTTAGGTACATCAGTTATTTCTTCCTAAACATAACTTTTGGATACCATCTTCATATTCACATTGTTTTGAATAAAGCATGCATTATCTTCATAATTTCAAGATTTTGATAATTTGATCGCTTGCTTTTAGAATGATCTTTTAAGTGCAAGAGCCTGGATCTGGCCAGTTTAAATGTGAAACAGCAAGAATAACTGGGTCAGATGTAACCAGTTTAAATGCAATTTATTTCAATATTGAAATACAGACTAAAACTCATTGCACAAATAATAGAGTGTAATACACTGAACTGCAAAAGAAATGTGAAATATGCTTTAATTTCATTAGGTCAGAGAAAAATTTTGATAAATCTGATAAAGTCAATTTCTTGAATGCACTTTGACTACAGTCTATGGGTCATTGTCATGTGTCCTGGTAGTGGGCAGATCTAGCACATCAAAATTGTAGGGTGTGACATGTTCAATACTGTGTATACCCTCCCTAGATGTTCAAAATGGCCATACACCATCGGTACATAGAGTGCATGAGGTGGTTCACAAAAGCCATTGGCACCTGTGCCCACACCTTGAGGAAACCTGCCTTTAGTTCCAAACGAGTTGTTGGCCTTGGGCCCACGTGGTTTAGCTATCTCTGGATTTCATCGAACAGGTGTTCAATGGGGTTCAAATATGGGCTGAGAGCCAGCCATGGCATATTTCTGATGTTGTGCTGATGCAGGAAGTCTGTGGTGACCCTGGCCATGTGGGAGGGAGTATTGTCCTGCTGGGACACATAGCTATGGGGACGCGTGAAGAAGGGCACAATGTGAGGTCTTAGGATCTGATCAACATAGTGCTGCACCGTAATGCTATTCCTTCTGCTTGCACCAATATTTTGGAACACATGGGGCCCAATTCTCTGATTCTGGTCTATAGCACTCTAAACCATGATGCTTTGGCCACTCCACACATCTCTCCATGACACACGTGTCTCTGTAGCGTTCACCCCTCATAAGCCAACCCTCACTCTGCCATCTGAGGTGGAAACACAGTATCGGCTCTCGTCAGAGAAGACTGTTGACCTCCATTGTTGATGCCACCAGCGTTGGTGCTGTGTAGCCCACTGTAGACGTGCCTGATGGTGGTGGGCAGGCCTTTGAGCAGGATGACAGAAACGCAAGTTGTTGGCAACCAGTCAACGTCGTACCACGTTGTTGCTGATGGGTTGCTGTCCAGTGGCAATGGTCTTGCGAGCTGTCACACTGGCCAGTCAGAAGCGATCACGGAGGTGTTTCACGTAGATGAAGCAGTCCTGCCTGGGCATGATCACCCAGGAGCGCCCTCTGCAGGCATGGTCTGCAGTGCTGTTGGTGTTGTTGTATTGCTGTTGCGGTAGATGATGCTGATATGGATATTGTAACCTTTCGCAACAACCAGGGCATGCTGCCCTGCTTGCAATTGGCCAATTGCTTGTTCTGTCTGTGCTACTGACAATCAGGTCATACCTGATGCGTCCAAATTACAAATGCCAGGAACGCAGTTTAAGTTGATTTTTATACCCATAACCTCCATGAGATGCATGTGCATTTTGGTTTTCATGACAGTTGTTTGTGACTGCTACCCACAGCATTTGGCACAGCTGCATTTTGGTGTCCCATTTCATGAAAGATTACCTGCAATTTTGGTTTCAGTCATAAACCAGTATGCCTTGGAATATTTAAACTTACATCCCCAAAATAAATTTTCAAAATTTACTTTATAAAAATGACATTTGAAAAAATTATGTTTATTTTGCGGTTCAGTGTATATGATTTCTGATTTTCATTTCAAGTAATGATTTTTGATTTTAAAAGATTGATTTATGTGACACTGGAATGTTTCAAGCATCTTCATCAATGATAATATATTAAGAGGTACCAGAAATGCTGATACCAGTATCAACTGAGAAAGATCGATGATCCAAATCATAATGCAGAGTGCTAGAGAATAAATTATGCATTAAGTGAGCAAATCTATCAATCTTGTTACAATTCTTTGTTGAAGAGAATTCACTTCAGTTGTGATGTGAATGTTCTTGAGAGATGCATCAACATCATTCTATCATTCTGTTGTCACATGTGGCTAAGTGACAATGAACAATTTCTTAATGCCACTTATGTGTGTGTATGGACGTGTTTTGTGAGATCTTTTAATAAAAATTTTCTGAGATATCTCATAAACAAGATGTTGGTTCCAAACTATGAAGCAAAGCTCTATCATTGGAATTTAGACAACAACAATGTATAGAGTCCTATTCTAAACTTTAGAAAACTTATATTTATTTACTGGTTGGATTTATAGAATACATGGTCTTAGATAGTCTATTTATGTGTTTGGAAACCACAACTTGCAAAGATTATCATTTAAAGCACATAAAAGCATTAGAATACTAATTACAAATATGAACGTGAATATATGATCAGTGTGAAAAAAGTTGTTGATTTCAAAGAGGTGTAGGTTTTCTTTCTCACAGATTTTACATATCATATTAACATCTATTTACCATCTGACTTCCACAACAATGTGTTTTTTTTCTTTATGTTTGTTTTCTGTTTCTATGTTAACTCTGTTGTGATTGTATTATGGGGGTGGTTTTCGTGAGTATGTTCCATTTATATTTTTTGTGTTGCAATGTGTGGATGTACTTGACATCTGTAGTATTTTTTATACTTACCCCAACAGTAACAATATACAATGTCACCCTACGGGTGGCATTGTATATTGTTTTAGCAAGAAACTTATACTGCATTAGACAGTTTTATCTTCATGACATTTTAGGGTTGCTGCTAAATGTGTGTTATGTCTTCAGTAGAAATGTGATACAATTAACATTTCAATAACATCTTGGAGATTTAAGGGATTTGCCATCATTTATGTTTATTGAATATTTTGTGGATATCTCTTCCTATTGGATTGCAAAAGTATAACATTCTAAATGTGACATTACATGGCGGGCATTGACTCAAAAGAAGTTATCTTACAAGTAAATGATGGTATTGTTCCCAACTTTACTGATTACATACATACACATAACTTATTATTAGTATATAAAGTAATTTTATTCTCCTCCTCTATGAAGGTAGATAATCCATTAGTTGGTGGGAGCACATGGATTATCTAGTTCTGGAAGCTGCTTTTAGAATTTGTTCCCATCTTGTGCATGTACTTATGAGAGTATATATATATATATATATATATCATCATCATCATTTAATTTCCATTGTCTATGCTGGCATGGGTTGGATGGTTTCATTAGAGCTGGCAATCTGGGGAGCTGCACCAGTCTCATTTGGAATGGTTTCTCTAGCTGGATGCCCTTCCTAATGCCACCCTCTTTACAGCGTGTCCTGTGTACTTTTATGTGGTACCACACGAGTGCTGTTATATGGCATCACATGAGTGTGTTTTCGTTACTAAGACATGGTTTGATAAGGTGACTATATAGATGACTGGAAGTGAAAAAGCATGGTATTATGGAGGCAATGGTCAGAGGATGAACTCTGTTGGAAAAGTGCCAAAATTGTTTTGATCTCCACTTGACAATTGACTTCCACTTGATTATTATATACCTCTGTGCGTGTGTATACATACACCATATCCATTCATAGAGATTTGGTCAGCCTAGAGTTCTAGTAGAAGACACTTGTCCAAGGTGTCACATGGTGTGGTTGAACTAGGAACCCAGTGACATCTTAAGGCATGGGCACATTGAGCAGTTGACCAGAGGTGACATGAGTGTGGGGGTCCGCTTCTGATTTATGTATGGTGTAGCTTGCTGTCAACAAATAAATATTATCAGGTCCAGTGCTTTGATTTGTCTAGGGGCTTATAATTCCTGCTAAGTTGGCTCTGCAAGAACCATGCCGTTGGGAAGCTAACTTCTTAATCATAAAGCCATGCCTCTCTGTGTATACTCTTTACTCTTTACTCTTTTACTTGATTCAGTCATTTGACTGCGGCCATGCTGGAGTACTGCCTTTAGTCGAGCAAATCGACCCGGGACTTATTCTTTGTAAGCCCAGTACTTATTCTATCGGTCTCTTTTGCCGAACCGTTAAGTGATGGGGACATAGAGACACCAGCATCGGTTGTCAAGCAATGCTAGTGGGACAAATACAGACACACAAACACACACACACATACATATATATATATACATATATACGACAGGCTTCTTTCAGTTTCCGTCTACCAAATCCACTCACAAGGCATTGGTCAGCCTGGGGCTATAGCAGAAGACACTTGCCCAAGATGCCACGCAGTGGGACTGAACCCGGAACCATGTGGTTGGTTAGCAAGCTACTTACCACACAGCCTATGCGTGTGTGTGTATATATATATATATATAGGTGCAGGTGTAGATGTTGTGGTAAGAAGCTTGCTTCACAACCAGAAGGTTTTTGGTTCACTCCCATTGTGTGACACCTTTGGCAAGTGGATTTGGTAGGTGGAAACCAAAAGAAGCCTGGTGTACACATGCTTGTGTGTGTGTGTGTGTGTGTGTGTGTGTGTGTGTGTGTTTGTGTGTTTGTGTGTGTGTGTGTGTGTGCACACGCGCGTATGTGTCTTTGTGTCTGTGTTTGACCCCAACCACTGCTTGACAACCAGTCTTAGTGTGCTTGTTTCCATAACTTAACAGTTCGGCAAAAGTGGGCAATAAAACAAGTGCCAGGCTTAGAAAAAAAAAAATTCTTCAAGGCAGTGCCCCAGCATGGCTGTAGTCTAATGACTGAAACATGTAAAGGATAAAAAATAAAAGATAATAATAATAATAATAATAATAATAATAATATATATATATATATAAAGTAGACCTCCATAGGTTTCAGTGATGAATATTTTAATTGTTCATTGAATTATGCTGTGAGAATTTCAAAATCATATGTACTCTTAACAATGTTCTCAAGGAGACAGTCTGACTCTTTGAATTGTAATTAGAGATCCTCCAATGAGGATCCACATTCTTGGGGCTGACTTAAGGCTATGGTAAAAGATTCTGTGTACTGGAATTGAACCTGTGACTTTATGATTGCAAAAGGAACTTTTTAGCCATTCAACCATCCTTTTACTTTATATATATATATATATATATATATATATATAATATATATATATATATATATATATATATATATAATATATATATATATATATATATATATATATATATATATATATACAAAATAAGAAAATGGAGAAATACATCCAAATCAAATATCAATTACCAGATAATACCCAATCACATACTTTATTAAACCACCACATAAGAATCTCTATGAATGGATATGGTGTATGTATACATTTTGCCTTTGCCCATATAATACAGTAAATGAATTAATTGCATCGCAATTCTTAACATTTATGTATTAACTTTGTTGGGTACTTCACTAGCAGTATATTGGATATATGTTATCCCATGGAGGGTTGCATTTACAACCCCTATCTCAATTTGTATATATATATATATATATATATATATGCATTTACATATATTGATGCCAGCATGGTAAAAAGATTTTAAATGATGATGAATTATGATATAAATATATAGATATATGTATATACATATATGCATCAATATGGATGAATATGTGCTTACACACACATTTATAATGTGTGTGTGTGTGTGTGTGTGTGTGTGTGTGTAAAGTGTAATATTTCCCACACTTATAGCATTTCCCATATTTCTATTTCCTATTTTGAAATCAGTGCTCTGCTAGTGTGTGTGGACATTATTTCCTTTTGTACTTCCCATATTTCTGTCTGCCTGTCTGTCTATCTGTCTGTCTGTCCGTCCGTATGCTTGTCTGTCTGTCTCCATCCATCCACCCATCCACCCATCCATCCATCCATCCATCCACCCACCTATCTATCTATCTATCTATCTATCTATCTATCTATCTATCTATCTATCTATCTATCTGTCTGTTTGTCTGTCTGTCTGTCTGTCTGTCTATCTATCCATCTATCTATCTATCTATCTATCTATCTATCTATCTATCTATCTATCTATCTATCTATTTATCTATCCATCTATCTATCTACACACATACTCAAGCTTATATGAATATAAGTATATATATATATACATGTGTGCGTGTGTTTATCTCACTCGCTGAACTTGAATTCCTTGGATAAATATTAATTAGTGAAATTAGCATGAAGTCTTAAGATATAAATCAAGTGTTACTCATTTATTAACAAATTCATACAAATATCTTGTTGATTTTGCTACTCTACCTGATTTTATACAAAGGCACAAATTTGTAGGGTGTGTAAGTATAGTTGATTCCATTATATTACAGGCACTTATTTGTTAATTAGTTAGAACAACAAAGTAGAATTCAAATCAAGATGAAAAGAGATGGAAACTAAATTCTGAAACATTTAGTGTAGTACATTTAGTTTTGGTTCTGACAAAAAACTACTACAATAATAATTTATTATAAAATGGCCAACAACAGGTAATAAGCTACAAAATTCTTTCATTCTCTCCATTTCCCGTAATTCAGACCACCTCATGGTCCCAGCAGACAAAATGGAAAAGGTATTGCCCTGGAGGACGATGAGGAAGATTCACTGGAACAGTGACTCTGACTTATGGGGTTCACACTTGCAGATAGTCAGCTCTGCCCTGATAGCAGTGAGCAGGAATATGATCCAGTGAGGTTGAGAACACCGGTCTCCACAGCCACAGGCTTAACCATAAACCTATCAGAGAGCAACTGATATTTTGACAGTTTGCTCTTCTCAGCCTGACTAGCAGTGGAGCCTGGGCTGGTAGCTGAACATACCAAATTGCTGCTGGAGAAGGTGTTCACAGCATGTGGCATCCCAGATGAGAGGCATGTCACCAAAAAATAGAAAAATTGTCATACTGTTGGGCCTTTTACCATCCTCTTGGTCTAGCTCCACTGGCTTGAGCTGGGAAGGGAAACTTGTGGTGTTTAGGCCATGTTTTGTGATTTTGTTAAGGGTGGCATGGCATGAAAGACATCCAGCACTATAGGGACATGACAATGGGTGCAGATTGAAAGAATCCACTGTGGATCTGCAGCAGCATTTGTGAGGTTCATGGATCAGAGGCCAAGCCTCAGGGTAACACCAATGTGCAGTAGTGGTTATAATTGATTGAGAAAAACAACACGCTTTGGATCAGGCAATACAGAATGTTATAGTTATTAGTTGCAGTGCATATTGGCCAACTGAAGATGAATATATGTAATATATATGAATGAAATTTGTAGTGTGTGCCACTGACTCTCAGTGAGAGGTTATTGAAATAAACATTCATCAATTTTCATCTTATAGTTCTGCTTTTGGTGTCAGCAACTGCAGTCTGTAGATTTAACTGTTGTTGGCTCACCTATCCCAACAAACTCCTCAATCTGCACTGAGCTGTTCACTAGCTCTTAATTCCAACAAACCATTTATCATCCCTTCAGTTTTAGCATACACATCTTAGATCTAATGATATAGTATTCCTATTTGGTAGGATCTAAACAGACTAAAGTCATTTTTGCCACTTCTACTTCAATGGTGCTGTGATATTCAAAAATTTCATTAACCTATCAACTCACTCCGCTTCTAAACTTCTATTTAACATTTCCGCTCTTGTTTTCCTTAATTTATTCTGTAATTTGGTTTCTAATGATACATGACGTTAAACTATCAGAGACTGGGTCCCTGTCTACTTTTTCCATTTGAGCTGATTTATATTCTCTGCGGCCAGCAACCATATTACATGGACATTCTATACTAACTGATCTTTTAATCTAATTAATGTTCTATTTAAATACAATTTACTTAGTTGCACTTGGTCCTCATTAATTTATTAATTAATCAAAATTGTAAGAACATGATAAATTGTTCTTATGCACTCTTATATTCACCTGATACCTCTGCACTATTCCAGTGAGTTCTAAAAGTATATTAAAATCTGTTCATGTTGTCCCTCTAAAAACATAAACAACTTATAGACTTGTACATCCAACGACCATTCATGCTCAGATCTTCCCTTTTAAATCTCAGAGGATCTTTTTCACTTCAACTTCCAACTATCATTCATGCCCAGTACCATTTTCATTTCTCTCAGACTGTTAAAAGTTGAATGGCTCTATATCTATCAAAAGTTCTGATCTCATTAATGGCACTCATACACATATCAAATATCTAAGGTGGTTTGGTAGTCATCTTTTGCTTCCCAGATCACTCCAAACCATACATATTAATACAGATTATTGAACCGGTTACCATTCTCTAACCATAGATTAGTCATACAAACTGAAATATACACACATGTGTGTGTGTGTGTGTTTGTATTCTTCCTCTCCCCTAAAATATCTATGACAATGTTGAAACCATTCTTTTTTTAGATATATACATATACCTATTTCTTTACTGTCCACAAGGGGCTACACACAGAGGCGACAACAAACAAGGACAGGTAAACGGATTAAGTCGATTATATCAACCCCAGTGTGTAACTGGTACTTATTTATACAGACACCAGCTTAGCTGTGTGGTTAAGAAATTCACTTCTCAACCATATAGTTTTCGGTTCAGTCCTGCTGCATTGCAACTTGGACAAGTATCTTCTACTGTACCACCAGGCTGACCAAAGCCTTGTTTGTGGATTTGGTAGACTGAAAGAAGCCTGTTGTATGTGTGTGCATGTTTGTGTGTGTGTGTGTGTGTGTGTGTGTGTGTGTGTGTGTGTGTGTATGTGTGCGTGCATGCATACATGTGTGTGTGTGTGTGTGTGCATGTGCATGCATGTGTATGTCTTTGTGGCTCCTTGTCTTGATATCATGTCATTTAACATCCATTTTCCATCCTGACATTTGTTTGGATGGCTTTACAGGTGCTGGCAAGGTCAAGGGCCACATCAGGTTCCATAGTCTGTATTAATTTGAAATATATCTCGAAATGCAGATTTCCAAAAATGAAAGACCTGAAATGTAAAAGGGATAGAGGAAATAAGAATGCAGCCATAGCATGATTGTGAGGAAGGAAATTTTGAATGTAAAAGAAAGAGAGAAAGGTTTAAAAAGGCAGCAGAAACTTGATGACATTTATAGAAATAAACATTATGCTAATGGTGCACAAAGGTATGTTGTCTGTGGAAGAACATGACTCAAAAGGTCCTAATCAAGAATGTTTTATGTATGAGAGATTACATGAAGTGAGACAGGTTGGAATTTCCTAGAAATCATCTAATCTGTGAGATCATGTTTTTCTTGCTTTAATTTAGTTCCCTGTGAGAAGAGGAAGCATGGCTGTCAATCTGATATTAGAATGAATTGGCAAGGTGAATAAATTAAGATAACAGATCGTAAAGGACATGATCAGGTTTCTTAACAATGCATCTCTCTAAACAGATAGATTTACCACCACTAAGTCAATGAAGGTGCCTCTATGTGGTCATTTGGTCTGCTTGAAAAAGCAGCCCAATCTCTTTCATCTCAGGAAACAAAGAGTAGTTTGAATAATTATATATTTACACATATGATTTATATATTTATATCTGGATAAAATAAATGGAATGATCTTGATCATTGATTAATTGGGACTGGTCTAGGACTAAGCAGTAGAAGCAGCAACATCACTGCTACCTTCAGCTACCCTATTTCTATAGCAACATATATGCCCCAGTATGGCCACAGTCTAATGACTGAAACAAGAAAAAGATATATATAATACAAATAAGAAAATGGAGAAACAAATTTAGATTGTTCATCAACTTTCAGATATTAGAATGTTGGATTCTTTATTCATTTAACAAAATGAGAACCTTAATAGCATACATATATATCTTATTTGAATTATAAGATATATATGTATGCTATTGAGGTTCTCATTTTGTTAAAGGAATAAATAATCTAACATTCTAATATCTGAAAGTTGAACAAACTAAATTTGTTTCTCCATTTTCTTATTTGTATTATAAATTAACAGTAAAATATTTCTTTACCTTCACTCGTTTAATACAATAAATAAGTTAATTGCATTGCAATTAAAAACATTTATGTATTAAGAATCTGGGTACTTTACCAACAGTATATTGGATAAATACTATCCCTTAGTGGGTTATACCCATAACCCCTAACTTACTTTGTGTTTTATATATATACTAGCAGCATAGCCCGGCGTTTCCCGGGTATGTAAGAGCCCCTAGTAGGCAACGACTGATCCCAATCTAGTCCTTTCCCTCTAGGGAACGAAGGCGCATGTGTAGGTTGCAATGTCTTCTCTTCACTCGAATACTTCTGTGTATACGATGTTCCTAGCTGTCCCTAGCTGTCGAGTTGTGTCCCCTAGACAGAAAATGTGTTGCATATAAAAAGCTTAGATTCTCGACCCCATGTCGAATTTATCGTATTTTTTTCAGAACTGGGAGAACTTTTCAAAATTTTCGCTGTGTTAGTTTTGAATTATGACATTGGGCTATGTGTGTGTCAAGTTTCATCAGAATCGGTTGAAAGCCGTGGTCAGGGTGAGGGTACAACCTGACAGACACACAGACACACAGACAGACAAACTGCCGTTTATATATATAATATAAATATATATATATATATATATATATATATATATATATATATATATAGCCGTCTAGGGTTGTTGCTTAATTTGCTGGTGCCTGTCTTTGTGGATTCTGTCAAAGACCTAGTCTAATAAGAACAGGTTTTTAGCGGCATCTCTTCTCCACCAGTCCATAACCAATTCCAATCAAAAATGGAAATTAACCCCACTACTTGATTGGTACATTATTTATCAACCTCAGAGAGTTGAAAGACAATGTTGATTTTAGTGGGATTTGAACTCAGAGGCCAGGAAGCTAGAACAAATACCCTAATGTGTTGTATTTGGTCCTTTAATGATTCTGTCAATTCACTGCCTACCCTTTCGTTACCGTATTTATTTTGAGATGCTTTGTGTTTCTTTCAATTACTTTAAATATAACAAAGAATTTAGTAAAAGAACTTAGTTATCATTAAGCTAGTGTTGGGAACATAAATTGTGACTAAGGTTTGGTAGAAGATTTTAATTCAATACTTATGAAAGTAAGACATTTGCACCACAGAGCCAGAGGCGGTTTTGGCCGGGTTGGTATCAAAAGGGTTAACCCTTTTGATGCCAATCAACCTGAGGTTGTTCTTGATATAAATTTCCATCTTTAAAGTGATAAAATTCTTCCATTATAATTTCACATCAAATAATGTTCAAAATACCAGAAGAAAGACAAAGTTTTTTTTACTAAATTCTCCATTATTTTCAACATTAATTGAAACAAAGGCAAAATATGGTAACAAAAGAGCAAATAGCATGTTTATTGATTTATCTGTTTATTTATTCACTCAGTACATATTTGATTTCTTTATTGTCCCTAGCTAAATGCTATAGTTTACTCATGAATGAAAGTCTTAATATATGACAATGTTGCTTCAGTTAAAAAAATATATTATCATTTGACAATTGTCTTTTAGAACAGAAGAAATGTATTTATTGAATTAGCTGATGTGTATGTAGAAGGGAGAGGGGTCATTATTCAAATAAATAATGGGTGAATAAAGCACATGAGTTGCTTTTTAACATAATTTTCAACATCTTATTTTTTCTTTTTTTTCTTTTGCTATGTTTTAAATTCAAAAGAGTGATGTTAATTTATGGTAAATTTAAGAATTTTCTAATGGATAACATCTGTTAGGTAACAAGGGATGTAAACCAACAACAGAAAGTACCCAGCAAAATTTGTATTAGGCCGCACTGCAGACTGAACCAACCTATGCCTGCATAGAACATTAGCTGTTAAAATGATGACAAAAGATGATAATTTGATTATTAGAGCAAATAGTTTAATTTTTGGCAGTTAGGTGCCAGTTTTATAAAAAGTCAGTTTTGAAAAAAATCATATTTTAGTGCATTAAGCTAAGAATATTCTTTGTTTAAAAGCTTAATATAATATTAGCTATACAGTTTGAATCTTAGGTGATACGTTGTATTTCTATTTTAACCACTAAAACATTATTTATATACTGTATTAATACAACTGTTTGATTGCATTGATATGTATATGTATAAATGTGTGAGTTTAAATGATATTTGAATATTTAAAATATTTGGATATATGAAATATTGCACCAAACTTTTCCTCCACCACCTACTCATTTAAAGTCAATAACTTAAATGAATATTTTAACTATGTTGTCTCTTCCTGTAACTTTATAGTGTTTTCTTCTTCTTCTTCTTCTTCTTCTCTTCTTCTTCTTCTCTTCTTCTTCTTCTCCTCCTCCTCCTCCTCCTCCTCCTCCTCCTCCTCCTCCTCCTTCTCCTCTTCCTCCCCACCCCCTTCTTCTTTGTAGGTCTGTATATATGTATGTCGTTATTCGGTTTTATTTCAAGATTTCTTGCCAATAAAGAACTGGTTTCTAACCTAGATCCAAGGCTCCTTCATAAGAATTTCAACATCAACAGGGTATGTATGTATGTATGTATGTATGTATGTATACATGCAGATTTGTATGTTTTGTTTTATATATGTCTTCTCATGCATATACTTCCATACCTAGATATGCTCATATATACTTAAATGATAAACTTCAGGTAACTTTTACATATTTTCACAGTTCCAGTGATGGCTTGGATCTGTAGTCTTTAAATCAGCTTCCTCCTTTCTGGTTTTGAGAAGCCTAATTTCTCAAGATTGTTATTTAGGAAGTGTGTTACATATCCTAGTGTCCCAATAATTACAGGTATATATGCATGTATGTATGTATGTGTATGCATATGTGAAGACATGTGGCCTAGTTGCTAAAGTTCTTGGTTCATGATCTTAGGGTTATGTGTTCAATTTCTGTTCGAGCATTGCATCCTTGAGCAAGGCATTTCATTTCACATTTCTCCACTCTAGCTCAGTTGCAATGAGCCCCAACCATGTACTGGTGCAGTTCACCTCCCTCCTCCTACATGTTACAACTTGGATGTTCTACTGAATTAAAGGTGAAGGAGCTTGCGACTACATAGGCACCCAAAACAATTAGCAGAAGCATGCTACATGTTATCAACCCATACTTGCTAGCAAGTGACAGCTGACTTAACTGTACTTTACATATGTTTGTGTGTGTATGTATGTATTCACACACACACACACACACACACACACACACACACACACACACACACATGTGTATGCATCTCTCATACATATTTACCTATTTACATGTGCATGCATGTGCACCTGTGTGTATAGCTATATCTGCATCTGTGTGTTTGTGCATGTGTGCATGTGTATGTGTGTGTCTGTATGAATACTTACACACTCATATGCATGAAGTTTAGTAATATATATGTGTGTGTGTGTTTTTATCTTTGTATACACATGCAAACACACACACACACACACACACACACATGCAATCATATACACAGATATAAAGCACCATTTGAATAACATATGTCATCAATTTGATATTTGATACATATTATTAGTTTTATTATTTTAGAGATCATTCTCTGAAAGCTAGTTGTGTGAAAACTTGACTGAATTAAATAGTTTCTCAAGACATTAGCACTTTACCATAAATTTCGGCTATTATGATAACAGTTACTTTCGTTTCATTTTGCATATGATCTACTTAATTGAGATGGTTAACATCTCTCATTCACAATGGAATATTCATATTCCGGCAGGAAAATCATATCTGATATTTTCCCTGGGTACTTAACTGCAGTTAAAGAGAGACCTAAAGGGAATTAACAGATGTTATTGTCAGAAAACTTGACACAAAAAAATTTTTTTAAATGGAAAGAGAAAGAAAAAAAAGAAGAAAATAAGTAAAACAATCTTGGTATCCAGCTATGCAATAATAATGTTAATAATTAAAAATACATGAGCAGCTTGTTTGATGCAAGATTTTATGTTCAGTTGTGTATGTAAGTGCATAGATGTAAACCTACTTGTCTATGTTTGTGTTACCACCACCACCACCACCACCACCACCACCATCATCATCATTGTCATCATTATCATATCATCATCATCATCAGCAGCAGCAGCAGTAACATCATTGCCAATGCCATTGTCTCCATCATCACCAATCATCACCACGATTGCTACTACGGATTCTACTGTCACCACCAATTCCAACTTCACTACTAATTCCACTACCACCACTACCACCACTACCATATCCCCCTCCTCCTCCTCCTCTCCTCCTCCTCCTCCTCCTTCTCCTCTTCCTCCCCACCCCCTTCTTCTTTGTAGGTCTGTATATATGTATGTCGTTATTCGGTTTTATTTCAAGATTTCTTGCCAATAAAGAACTGGTTTCTAACCTAGATCCAAGGCTCCTTCATAAGAATTTCAACATCAACAGGGTATGTATGTATGTATGTATGTATGTATGTATACATGCAGATTTGTATGTTTTGTTTTATATATGTCTTCTCATGCATATACTTCCATACCTAGATATGCTCATATATACTTAAATGATAAACTTCAGGTAACTTTTACATATTTTCACAGTTCCAGTGATTGCTTGGATCTGTAGTCTTTAAATCAGCTTCCTCCTTTCTGGTTTTGAGAAGCCTAATTTCTCAAGATTGTTATTTAGGAAGTGTGTTACATATCCTAGTGTCCCAATAATTACAGGTATATATGCATGTATGTATGTATGTGTATGCATATGTGAAGACGTGGCCTAGTTGCTAAAGTTCTTGGTTCATGATCTTAGGGTTATGTGTTCAATTTCTGTTCGAGCATTGCATCCTTGAGCAAGGCATTTCATTTCACATTTCTCCACTCTAGCTCAGTTGCAATGAGCCCCAACCATGTACTGGTGCAGTTCACCTCCCTCCTCCTACATGTTACAACTTGGATGTTCTACTGAATTAAAGGTGAAGGAGCTTGCGACTACATAGGCACCCAAAACAATTAGCAGAAGCATGCTACATGTTATCAACCCATACTTGCTAGCAAGTGACAGCTGACTTAACTGTACTTTACATATGTTTGTGTGTGTATGTATGTATTCACACATACACACACACACACACACACACACACACACACACACACACACATGTGTATGCATCTCTCATACATATTTACCTATTTACATGTGCATGCATGTGCACCTGTGTGTATAGCTATATCTGCATCTGTGTGTTTGTGCATGTGTGCATGTGTATGTGTGTGTCTGTATGAATACTTACACACTCATATGCATGAAGTTTAGTAATATATATGTGTGTGTGTGTGTGTTTTTATCTTTGTATACACATGCAAACACACACACACACACACACACACACATGCAATCATATACACAGATATAAAGCACCATTTGAATAACATATGTCATCAATTTGATATTTGATACATATTATTAGTTTTATTATTTTAGAGATCATTCTCTGAAAGCTAGTTGTGTGAAAACTTGACTGAATTAAATAGTTTCTCAAGACATTAGCACTTTACCATAAATTTCGGCTATTATGATAACAGTTACTTTCGTTTCATTTTGCATATGATCTACTTAATTGAGATGGTTAACATCTCTCATTCACAATGGAATATTCATATTCCGGCAGGAAAATCATATCTGATATTTTCCCTGGGTACTTAACTGCAGTTAAAGAGAGACCTAAAGGGAATTAACAGATGTTATTGTCAGAAAACTTGACACAAAAAAATTTTTAAAAATGGAAAGAGAAAGAAAAAAAAGAAGAAAATAAGTAAAACAATCTTGGTATCCAGCTATGCAATAATAATGTTAATAATTAAAAATACATGAGCAGCTTGTTTGATGCAAGATTTTATGTTCAGTTGTGTATGTAAGTGCATAGATGTAAACCTACTTGTCTATGTTTGTGTTACCACCACCACCACCACCACCACCACCACCATCATCATCATTGTCATCATTATCATATCATCATCATCATCAGCAGCAGCAGCAGTAACATCATTGCCAATGCCATTGTCTCCATCATCACCAATCATCACCACGATTGCTACTACGGATTCTACTGTCACCACCAATTCCAACTTCACTACTAATTCCACTACCACCACTACCACCACTACCATATCCCCCTCCTCCTCCTCCTCCTCCTCATCACCATCATCATCATCATCATTTTTGCCCATGCTCAAATGGGTTGAATGAGTATAAAGAGTGGGGTATCACCATTTATCACAACCTTGAGACATTTCCGTGAAACATCACATTGTCAAGACAAACAAGCAAATGTAAAATTTTCCTTGGACGGCCCCTACTACTGTCTACTAAAACACATCATCATAATCCTTGCCATCGTTTAATGACCATATTCCGTGCTGGCATGGGTTGGATGGTTTGACATGGAACTGGCCAGCTGGAAGATGTCCAGTCTTCAATTGTCAGTTGTGGCATGGTTACTACAGCTGGATGCCCCTCCTAACACATACTACTTAACAGAGTGTGCTGGGCGCTTTTAATGTGCCACCAGCATAGGTGCATTTATGCAATACCAGCACAGGTGTGTTTATGTGGCACCGGCATGAGTGGGTGCTCTTTATGTGGCACTGGCACCTAAAAGGACAAGCATGTATGAGGAAGATTTTACTTAGCTTAATGTGTCTTGTCAAGTACAGCAAATCACCACATCTCCAAGTCCCTTGTCATTTCGAGTGAAGTCCAGCATCCAAAGATCCTTTCTCATATATCTTCATGGGTCTACCCCTTCCACAGGTACCCTCCACAATTACAGCTCAGCACTTCTTTACACAGCTGTCCTCATTCATACACATCACATGACCAAACCAGCACAGTCTTCTCTCTTGCACATAACATCTGATGTCTCTTATACTCGGTTTTCCTCTTAAATTGTTTACACTCTGTTGTGTATGCACATTGATATTACCCATCCACCAGACCATGCTAACTTCATTTCTTTCAAGCCTTCACAAGCTCTCTGTAGTCAAAGCCCATGTTTCACTGCCACGTAGCATAGCTGTATGTACACAGGCATCATACAATCTGCCTTTCATTCTGAGGGAGAGGCCCTTAGTTACCAACAAAGGTAGAAGCTCTCTGAACTTTGCCCAACATGTTCTTATTCAAGCACTTTCAGAACTTCCTCCACCACAGCTAACTTGGTTTCCAAGGTAAAAGAAGTTATCTACTACTTCTAATTATCCCCCTGAACATTTGAGGGAATCTTTTGTCTGTGTATTTTTAGTGCTTATTGTACCTGCATATTTGTCACACACAAAAACAATATATTCTCCGTTAACCTTCCTGTGATACCACTACATCTCCTATGTGTCCAAAGCTTGCACTGCATACAATGTATGAAGTTTCTACTAAAACCCTTCTTACGTATTGAGCAGGGTCATCTCCCAGAAGGTACTTGTGATTTGTCTGTTTTCTTACTTACTAGGACTTTGGTTTTTGCTAAATTAACTCTAAGGCCCTTAGATTCAAGGCTTTGCTTTCACACCTGAACTTTCTTCTCTAGATTAGGCAGTAATTCAGCTATAAGAACAAGGTCATCCTTTTAGGGGAGCTTCCAGGAACAGCCTGTCTTCAGTTCCTCTGTTAAGTCCTGGGAGACTAAGATAAACAAGAGTGGACTGTGAACTGATCCTTGGTTGACTCCTACCTGTACACTGAATTCATTGTTATACTCATTGCCAACTTTCATTTTACTATCAGCATCCCTGTACATGATTTGTACAGCTCTCACAAACCGGTCATGTATCCCTAGCTTCCAGGTAAAAGTGGCCAAGTTCCTTTTGAGTGTTGGGTCTTACAGAGGCAATGACTGAGACCTTTGGCATTATGTCATGCTTGAGAAGAAGACCCATCAAGCCAAGCAAAATTGCAGATACAGGTGTCATACAAATGGCACCCATGGCGGTGGCATGTGAAAGCACCCATTACACTGTTGGAGCACCTGTTACACTCCAGCCATAGAAAACCATACCAAATCAGACTGAACTCTGATGTAGCCGTCCAGCTTACCAGCCCTGGTCAAACCATTCAACTCCTGCCAACATGGACAACAGACGTTAAATAATGATGATGATGATGATGATGATGATGATGATATATACATACATACAAACGCACATACATACACACACACACACACAAACACACTCACACACATACACGCACACACACACGCACACACACACACACACACACACACACACATACATACATACATACATGCACAATGGGTTTCCACTCAGTCTCTGTCCATCAAATACACTTGCAAAGCATTGGTTGGCCTGAGGTTATAATAGAAGAATGCTTGCCCAAGGTACCACATAGTGGGACTGAGCCCAAGCCTATATGGTTGCAAAGTGAGCTTCTTAACCACACAGCTACATCTGCCCCAACAACATACAATTATTAATACTTTAATAAACATGAACTTATGAGTGGTGGATGTTCGAATGAGTTGACTACTGAACAAAATGCCTTGTGGTATGTTTCTTCATGTTCCCATTTCAAATCCAGCAGGGGTTGTCTTTGTCATTCTGTCATATTCTCAACACTGAATGCAAGGAATTTTGAAATGGACTGACAATATTACTTGAAAGAAAGAAAGATGAAAAATATTTTCAAAGAGATCATTTAACAATTTGAAGGATTTTCTTTACGTCAATTTGTTGCTTTCAATGGCTTGATTTCATGTATTAACATGCTACATATGATATAATAATGACAGCTCTATTTTTGCATGAACAGCTAAATCAGCTTCATAAGAAACCTGACCTGATTTTCTAAGATTCTTTTAGGTTTAGTACCCTACTAACATTCACTGAACTGCTTTTTAATAGCCCTTGTAAATAAACATTTCACACTTTTTCTCTTCTATCAGTTGTGTTCTATAATATCAACTCGAAAAATTATGTAAGTCATAGCATTCACCATCATCACCATCCTCAATGTTTAACTTATGTTTTCCATGCTGGCATTGGCTCAGACAGCTTAACAAGAGCTGACATGTCAGAGAACTGCACCAAGCTCCTGTATTTTCTTTAGCATAGCTTCTATGGCTTGATGCTCTTCCTAATGCCAATCACTTCACAGAGTGTAGTGGGTGCTTTCTATGTGGCACTGAAATGTTTTTTTTTTTTATTAATTCATGGTCTTAATTTTGATTTCTATTAAACTGCTTCACATAAATATTTAATTTTTCTGTGCTTCCAAAAATGGGTTTTATTTAACTTTTCTACTTAATACAAAAAGTATATTTAAAATATTTAAAAGTAATGCAAGTTGTGTTTGATTCTGCTGATAAAGTTCATGGATTTTGAGCTCAATTACTGAAAAGGAAGTGCTTACCCAGAGATTCATAGAAGTATACTGCTGGCACTAATAGCCTAATTACCAACACAAAAATTTTCTACAAGGTATTTTAATGATTTTGTAAGCTATTTCATTGGTAAAGCATTAAGCTAACAATAGAAACTTTAGATGGTGTACACAAATGAATGAAACATATTTGGTATGGACAATATAGTAAAAATAGTTGGTTAAATTTAGGTGAACTGGATTATGAGTTTCTTAACTATAATCAGAAGCAGAATGAAGTAAATTACTCCTGAAATACTTTTAATGTAAACAATGCATAAATCTTCTAACTATGCATTCTGTTATTCATGGGATTAATTAACGCAAAAAATTATTATTGAAAAGTCTTGTACATACACTGTTTTAGTGATTTTGTGAGGAGAAGTAATTCTCTAATCCATGCTGCTACGTAAGGGAGATGGTGACGATGTAATGATGAAGCTCACTATACGCGATTTGAAACACTTGCAGGTAATCCATCTTCATTGTAATTTTACTTTCAGTGTAATACATTTTATGGTTATCATCACCATCATCATCATCATCATCACCACCACCACCACCACCACACCACCACCACCACCACCATCATCATCAGCAGCAGCAGACTCATCATCAGCCTCATCATCATCATCATCATCATCATCATCACCACCACCACCACCACACCACCACCACCATCATCGTCGTCATCATCATCATCATCATCATCATCATCAACAAAGTTTGTTTTCCATGCTGGCATGTGTTGGATGGTTTGACAGGAGATGTCAAGCCAGAAGACTGCACCAGGCTTCATTGTCTGTTTTGTCATGGGTTTTACAGCTGGATGCCCTTCCTAACACCAACCACCTTACATAATGGATAGTGGTTTTTACATGGTGCCAGCACTGGCAAGATCTGTTTTGGCATGGTTTTTACTACTGGATGCCCTTCCAAATGCTAACCTCTTTACAGTGTGGACTGGACGCTTTTTATGTGGTACCAGCACGGGCTGAGTCACCAAGTAACCTGCAAGGCAAAGATCCTTTATGAGAGGGGTCATTGCAGGAGGTGGCCTTGTGCTAAGTGATGAGAGGGACAAAAACAGGTGTCTTGCTGTAGAGGAGATACATGGTTACCCAGTTAGAGGGAGAAAACAGGAGAGAGAGAGAGAGAGAGTGGAAGAGAGCGAGTGTGTGAGAGTGCAAGAAAGAAAAGGGTGAGTGTGAGTGAAAGAGAGATGGTGGCAAGGTTCCAGGGCATATTCTCAAGGTATGGGGAATCACAATATAAATAAGATGGTAGAGTAATTGTTAAGGGTGCATGAGTAGTGGGTGGGGTCTTCACGTAAATGCAAAGAGGGAAAGTAAAATTTAATGTCCTAGATGTGAAAAGAGATGAAGAAGAGTTTTATAGCTGTGCTGTAGTAAAACTCTACAGTAATCTTTAAAGAAATTACAGGTGAAGAATAACATGTCTACATGAATTTATTGTGAAATAAAGAAAAATACACACTAAAAGAAAGTCTCAAATAAAACACTATATCTAATATCTGTAAGAAGAAATAATGAGGAAAACAAGAATCAAGTTGCAATGTTTTGCTTCTGCTCTTATCTTCCTCTGAACTGAAGGTTTTGTTTAGCTCTGTTACTCTTCACTGAAGAGTTAGCAAAGTTAATAAAATTATGAAATTACAGCTGTATCAGTTGTAGGAAAGATAGAGTAATGAAATACATGAAATATTTTCTATGTTTAATAATAGAATGATTATCTGATGTTATACGGGAAAATAATTCACAGAACATGAAACCTGTAATATCCTTTAATGTGAGAACACATTATTGGCTTGAGTGTTTCTAGAGTAGGAAGGAATGCAGTCTGGAACATTTAGCATAACTAATTAATATCTTCAGGTTTTTCTGACATTTATTTCAGCCACAAGTTTCAGGTTTAGTTTTGTATTTTGCCTTGACTTAAAGAATAGCTTATATTTATACATTTGTCAACTTCTTATAAATAGAAACTCTTCTGTCAGTCTAGATTAATATTCCATTTATAATTGGTTAGTATTATTATCATTATCATCCTCCTCCTCATCATCATTATCAAGGTGGCGAGTTGGCAGAATCATTAGCATGGAAGGCAAAATGCTTAGTGGTGTTTTGTCTGTCTTTACATTCTGAGTTCAAATTCTACCAAGGTTGACTTTGCCTTTCATCCTTTCGGGGTTGATAAATTAAATACCAGTGAAACACTGGGGTTGATGTAATCGACTAGCCCTCTCTCCAACAATTTTAGGCCTTGTGCCTATAGTAGAAAGGATTATTATTATCATCATCATTATTTTCGCTCATGTGGCAAATAAATGAAATCATCATCATCATCATCATCAATATTATTATTATTATTATTATTATTGAGTGAGAGAGTAATACATGCTACCAAAGTGACACTGGGGTAAAATATACAAAGCCTAGTATATCCATCATGACTACCTATCTGATAAGGGTACACCAGGCAATGCATCATAACCATATGCGCATGACATAGTGATCTCATATCAAGATAAACAGTGCATGACCTTGGAGGCAGGGCCCAGTTAGAATTTTCTACAGGTTGAGTAGCCAATCCCACTCAAAAGGTCCCTGAATAAGCATTGTTTAAAGATGATGAACAAAACACCCATGTTTCCAAAGGTGGATTATCCAAATCTCGAAGAATTCCTTTCAACACATGGCTATGATGCTCCCCCACCACTTTTGCTTGAGATCAGAGATGCACATATCATCAGCCATTAAGGGACATGCTCAACTGGTTAAGGTCAAGCAATTGACAACAAATCTATGGTATTGAGCTGAATATTTGCTGTAGCCCATCTATTTTTACCAAGACAAAACAATGTACATGATAACACTTCCAATCACTTAAGATCAGACGCCATGAGAGTCACTGCCTGGTTCTGCATCAGAACATTTATTATCATTATTATTATTATTATTATTATTATTATTATGATTATTATTATTATTATGATTATTATTGTTATTATTATTATTATTATTTTTGAGTGAGAGAGCAGTGCATGCTGTCAAAGTGACACTGGGGTAAAATATACGAAGCCCAGTATACCCATCATGACTACCCATCTGATAAGGGTACACTTGGCACATGCATCACAACCATACGTGCGCGACATGGTGATCTTATATCAAGATAAACAGCACATGACCTTGTAGGTGGGGTCCAGTTAGAATTTTCTTCTGGTCGAGTAACCCATCCCACTCAAAAGGTCCCTGAATAAGGGTTGTTTAATGATGTTGAATGAAACACCAGTGTTTCCAGAGGTGAATTATTCAAACCCCCAAAAATCCCTCTCAACACATGGCTATGATGCCCCCCTACTTCTGCTTGTGATCAGAGATGCACATATCGTCAGCCACTAAGGGACATGCTCAACTGGTTAAGGTCAAACAACTGACAAGCAAATCTGTGGTATTGAGCAGAATATTTGCTGTAGCCCATCTTTTATACCAAGATAAAACAATGTACATGATAACACTTCCAATCAGTTAAGATCAGAAGCTACGAGAGCCACTGCCTGGTATTGCATTAAGGCATTTTATTATCATCATCATCATCATCATTATTATTACCGTGTTTTACGAATGGTCTTAATCCCGATGGAATTTATGTGGGCAACAGGTTACTCCTTGCACCCTCAGACTTAAAATATCATATATACTGTAGAAATTGACTTGAGAGAAAAACTTGTATTGTTTACAAAGCATTTCTCCTCTGATGCAAAAGGCAAACTGTAAAGAGTATAAGAAGTGTAATGGTGCTTGGTAGTGAGATATAAGAAATAAATTTGGAAAGTCTGTGCAGGCTGGAGAGCAATGAGGTGAGTGTGAGTCATTGAATAAATAATTGAAACCCGCATGGCATACGGAGCAAAAGGGAGAAACCCACTAGCAAACTGTACAAGGACAGATGGCTGCAGGTATGGATGATATGGTGAGAATAGACAGTGTATGCAGATGCTGGAAGACTGCTGGAAGATACCTGAAGAGTGAAACCGAGAAAGATACAGAAAGAAGTTGTGAACTCAATGCTCAGCAAATTGAGGCCTCACAAAAAAAATGACATAAGAGACAAGAGACAATGCATTGCCCCACTCACAACAGCATTGAAAATGAATGTTATGATAATAATGAGGAGAATGCTATGTAGGCAGATCTGCACTATTACATCACTTTAAACAATCATGTGCTGTAGTTTGTTTTTTTAACAGCAACTTTCTTCTCTCAGCCCTTACACTCTTCCTTTTTTATTGCCCACTTCTATTAACCTTTTTGCATTTCAGATTACTCTATCAAATATGCTTTTTAAATCACATTATCTTGAATTAATTATGCATTATCTCATAGCTTTGAGGTTTTGATGATGTGATTGTTTATTTTTAGAATGACAGTGTAATGTACGTATGAGAAGTCAGATCTGGCCAGTTTAAACATAAATCAGGTAAAATATATGGGCCAGATATATTCTTTACTCTTTACTCTTTTACTCTTTTACTTGTTTCAGTCAGTTGACTGCGGCCATGCTGGAGCACCGCCTTTAGTCGAGCAACTTGACCCTGGGACTTATTCTTTGTAAGCCCAGTACTTATTCTATCGGTCTCTTTTGCCGAACCGCTAAGTGACAGGCACATAAACACACCAGCATCGGTTGTCAAGCAATGCTAGGGGAACAAACACAGAACCACAAACATACACGCACACACACACACATATATATATATATATAATATATATATATATAATATATATATATATATAATATATATATATACGATGGGCTTCTTTCAGTTTCCATCTACCAAATCCACTCACAAGGCTTTGGTCGGCCCGAGACTATAGTAGAAGACACTTGCCCAAGGTGTCACGCAGTGGGACTGAACCCGGAACCATGTGGTTGGTAAGCAAGCTACTTACCACAC
>NC_042997.1:54134712-54149712 GCF_006345805.1 Octopus sinensis | reverse complement strand
TGTGGCAAACTGATCTGTGTTTTTAACTACTGATAAGATGGGGTTAGTGTATGAAGTATCCAAAAGAGGAAAATGAGAAACCACTTTTAATTCTTTCATAAAAATGCCATATTCACAGAGCATTTGTCAAAGCAGTTGTGGGGATTGTTTGTGATTTAATGGTACAAGAAAAAAAAATGGTTAAACTAAAGTGGAAAATCATTCTATGTACTTCAGTAACAGATAAGGTAGTTTGCATAGCTTATTGTTGTAGAACACTTAATAAATGCATTAAGTGTAACATGATGGAGTTGGTGTTGGTAATGTTGCACCTTTTGTTGTAGCTTTCTCAGTTGATCTATGATATAATATAACGAAATTATTGTATACAGTGCTCAGGTGCACCACAACTTGTCAAAAGTGCATATAAAGTATATGCAGTAATGTACAAATGTCTGGAAAGGGAACAATGTATGAGTCAGATACATGCTTGTGTGTGTATGGAGGGGAGAAAATCAGGTGTAGTGTTGGCGAATCTCAGAAAGCATGGAAGTTTTGAAGGATGCAGTGCTCCGACAACTAACAACTGATGCCGGCAGTTTGTTCCATGCTTCAGCAACTCTCAGCGTGAAAAAATGTTTCCTAAAGTCATGGGAGCTGTGCTGTTTTCTGACTTTGTAAACATGTCCACGGGTGTTAGACGGGTGGAGCTTGAAAAGGTGCTCAGAGTCATTGTTTGTAAGATGGCTAATGTGTCCATGCCCAGGGAAGTAAGGCGTTCAGAATATGGCAAATGCCTGATGGAGGGTATTCTTTTGGTTGCACGTCGCTGAATGGCTTCCAGACGATTGATATCCTGGGCAAGATAGGTGCTTAAATGCTTGCATCAAACCCACATGTTCAGTAAGCTGAATCTGCCATGTTTTAGCTTAGTCTAAGTGCACATCACACACTTTATCATTTGTGAGTTGGTTTGGCATGAAACAGTATGAGCGTGTTACCTCTAATAAGAGAAAATTTCCAAGAGATGCATTCTACATGGAAAGAATATAACTGTGGCTGTATTGGGAGATTAACATATTTAATATAGTGATATAAAAAGAGAGTTTACAAAATAAAAATAATATTCATTGTTGCTGATGCCCAATGTGAGATAGAAATTGTGAATGTATAGTAGAGACAGAATGGGTGGCTCTGTCAATAGACAATAGTCCTAATTAAGAGGTGTATGCTTAATTTTAAGTATTTTTCTGCTGTTTTCACAGCTATACTACATTCAAAATTTACTTTCTTGTCTGTAAAATACAAAACACAATTCAGTGCTTCGAAAAATTTGTTTAATAAAATGCTGTTGCATTCCAAAAGCTATTATCATTTAGTGTTTAATTTGATAGTGATTGTTGTTAGTTGGCTGTTTAGCATAATGGTAGAGTACTCAGCTGGTATCTGAGGGGTACAGGTTCAAGTAATCTGCTGACAACTTTTACTGTCTTATAAGGATAAATTACCAAGAAATTTTGATGGATCACTCTGAAACAGAAATTTTGTATCTTAGAACTAGAGTAAGTCTCAGGCAAGCTGGTATCAAAAGGATTAAATTCACGGAACTTTGAATGCTTTTGTAAATGTTTCTTGCTACTTAGTGATAACTCTCTCCTGACAACTTCAAAGAGTTTAGTAAAATTTATGTTTTACTAAGAAGGACTAATAAAATCAAAATGTGTCTGGAGTTGAATTCCCATAGATGCTTGAATAATTAAAATATTAGTCACTGATTGAATTGTTTTTTACTTCACTGCATAATTACTTTTGCTTAGTTTTTTTGTTAATGCTCACTGCTCTAAATATAGTATCACTAACCTGCAAATTCTATTCAGTTTATTGTTCAGCTTGTTTTAGTACTTTATTTTGATATAGCTTTAGACCCCTAAAAATTTTCATGGTATGCATGTACTTTGGAAAAAAAACAAAACAAAAAAAACAACAAAAGAAAACCCCAGAAAACAAAAGCGTGAATGGCATAGTAGGTTACTATGAAAATATTTTTTTTTTTAAATTTAATTAACAGATTGAAAACAAGTGTAAACACAAAACTTAAGTTCCCACCTAAGTTGAAATTATACCTCTACTCAAAAATTAAAGCTCTTAGTGATATTATTGTCATTGTATACTCATGTTGTCAATTATTCTCCTCTTCCTCCTCCTCCTCCTCCTCCTCCTCAAAAACAACAACAACCAATTTGCATCTTTCTACCCAATACTTGAACAATCTTCTTAAATAACCCTTGCTACTAGATCTCTGACCTTGTCTTATTTGCTCCTGTCATTACAACTCAAGAGTGCATAGAATAATTAAATATCTTGTTGTTATTAGACAAAACATATGGTACTACTTGTAGAAGAGAATGAAGTATCTGTAAAACTTTGATGCTTTAAATTTTTTTTCTCTAAGGCTTGTTTTGGTAGCAAGTTTGAATATTTCCATGTCCTTGGTGAAATGTCCTTTACAAAAAGAGATGTACTTCACATTGTTAACTGCTCGAAAATGATACCTTTACTTATTTCAGTTATGTCAAATTTTGTAAAGGCTACACTAATTTTAGCAGAACTTGAACCCCGGATACCAGTAACAGTCAGTCTTTAATATCCTTCTATAAGTGGTTTTATTTTTGTGTCAAATTGATAAATGTATTTTATATTAAAAAATATTACAGGAACTATTTTCACTAAATATCATATTGTGCCAAATCCTTCTTGCTTATGTTTAACATCCTTGGAAAATTGGTACTTATGCTGACCTGATGTTTGCACTAAGTTTACTAATTAGGTATATTAGGTAAGGTCATGAAACAAAATCTTTGAATCATACATAATTTAAAATATGACAAAATTTCAATTAGAAATTTTCTCTTCCATGAATGAAACTTTTTATTTTTGAAACTTCATCCCAGCTCATACCTATTTCTTCAACTTAATGCTCAGTGCTAACCTATTTCAGTATCTAAATTGATCCCTAATATTTAGGAATGTTCTTGCTGCTCTTAATGCTGTCCTTATTCCATCCATTAAGTTTTCATTGCAGCCATGTTGTGGTTGGAGAGTGCTGTTACTTCTGAAGATTGTTCTGATGTATCATTTACAAATTGAATATTTTCTGCTAGGCATCTGTGGTAACTTTTGGTTTCATTTGTTCCATTTTGGTATAGCAGAGTAGGTTAGTTTTTTTGTGTACTCTCCAGTCATTTCATTCAAATCCTTCAAATGTAATTCATTTCATTTTGGCAGTCATCTGCTTCTGTACAGATGTTTTTTAAATTTTATTTTATATATATTTTATATAATAATAATATTAGGGAGTAAATCCAAACTTACAGGTAAAAATTAGATTTAGGATTAAATCTAATTTTACAGTATAAATATATATATTAATATATATATTATATATATATATATATATATATATATATATATATATATGCTGAGACCCTCTTTGGTCATGACTGACCATGGGATTGCACCTAGAAAGTTACCCTCCCAGGCACAAGTCCAGGCAAGGTTGTTTATGGAAAACTAGCAGTCACCCATGCATACCGGCCTCCCCTCTCCACGCCACCAGTGTTATGCAAGGGAAAGGCAAAGGCCAATACAGCTTGGCACCTGTGATGTCACAACTCATTTCTACAGCTGAGTGAACTGGAGCAACGTAAAATAAAGTGCTTTGCTCAAGAACACAACACGCAGCCTGGTCTGGGATTCAAATTCACAAGCTCATGATCGCAAGCTCAATGCTTTAACCACTGAGCCATGCGCCTTCATATACATATATATATGTATATAAAGATAAGATCGTTATTTTAAATACCAATCAAATCAAGTGGCAGTATGGGAAGAAAAACCTTATAGGTTATGGTTATTATAAAAATTATATGTAAGGGTATCTAAGAGATAGCACCATGCTTGAAATAGCAGCCAAAACCTGACTCTAAAAAACACATCTTGATGTGGTTTTTAGAGTCAGGTTTTGACTGCTATTTCAAGCACAGTGGTATCTCTTAGATACCCTTATTTATAATTATAATGTGTGTGTGTATATATATATATATATATATATAATATATATATATATATATACACACACACAAGACATTCAAGAAATATAGGACTTAGAATGTGTACTAGGTTTATTGAACAAAAGAAAGGAAAGAAATTCCAGTGGGCCACTAGGATCTCCCATTAATCTAGCAAGGGACAGGATATGACAATCAACCTAACTTGTCAAAATTTTGCTTGCAGCTAAATATAATGATAATGATGATGGTGGAAGTGATAATGTTTCATAGATCTGTCAAAAATTTACATCAAGAATACCAGTTAAAGCCAAGCCACATGTTTGCCTCTTAAATGTCTCCTGTAACTACACCAAAAGCTTAATATGCCAATAGGATTTCTTTGAATAAGTAATAAATAATCTAAACTGAAATGACATATTATCTTCAAAATTGGAAAAGATATTGAGATATATAATCTGAAAAATTCCACCAATGAGTAATTAAAAGCAGCTAATGGTTATTGTTATTGTCTCAAACATCGTGCCTTTTCATTTATTTTTAACACAGATCTCAAACAGATTCAGTTCAAACAAAGAAGTACATATGCTGAATATTTCAAACAGTAGAGTGCATATATATACAAATTATAAGCAATACAAAGACAGGGTCTGTAATATTCTCATAATTTTTGCATTACTGCCCTTCATGTCACTTCCACATTTACTATTATTTATTCCTTCAATGACCATATGGAGATATTTATCAATCAAAATAGTGGGCATGTGACCACTCTATAGTTGTTCACACATTCAAACGTACTCTACTGCAAGGTAGCTGTTAGTCACTATCCAGTGAAATTACTTTTTGTACTCTGTTCTTCTTCTTAAGATGTTGTGCCTCTGTACCATAGGCCCATATGATGATGGAGACATACAAGAGTATGAATGAACAACTCCACTTCCCAGACACTGACAATACTTCAAACTGCATGTTGCAGTTACTTCATGTTGCAGTTACTTCATGTGTGACTTGATACTGATATGATGTCTAACTTTTGAGAGTTTGTGTTATTCTTGAGTACTGTTTGAACACACACACACACACACACACACACACACACACACACACACACTAAGAAAGTATAGAAAATCTAAGGTTGGTTTTAATTCTCTTCACAAAACAAATACAACAGAGGTACACAGGTGGGTTTAACACAGTTAATAGTAAATGCTGTACAGACACAAATGTTATAGATTACATTTTATCATGCCATAAAAACTGTTGTGAAATTAATATAGCTTATTGAAATATATAATGTCTTTTTGTTAAATTGTTTAAACATTTTTTAAAAATTCCAAATTCCTCATGATAAGCTGGTAAAAAATAAAAATTACAGATTCAAACTCAATAGATAATAAGTAATCCAGTACATAATGGAAATTGAATGAATATGTGCTATTAAGTGGAACAAGGAACAACAATAAATTTATTAACATTTTTGTATCTTTTATCATTTGTGATGTCATAAATGATATTGTTCATGTTTGGTCCAACCTTGACAATGGTCAGTACGATCACAAGGTAAATTAGTGCTTTTCATTTTGGTGTCAAGAGGTCTTGACTTGGATTGTCTATTCTTCTATATGTATTGTCTTTATTTTCCCTTCAAGGAGCCACTTTCCCCCACCCAATCCCACTTCCATGTGCTACACAATTATATACAGCTAGTTTTTATTTCAGCGTATTCAATATGTTTTCCCCTACAAATAATCATCTATGTACCCTCAGTTGAATTTGACTAATAGAACTCTAGAGAATAACTACGTCTGATTGTTGGTTGTCGAGTACTGCTCCCTGATGATATAAATGATTTTGCTTTGAGGGACATACAGTATGTATGAGTGAATAAACTTTCAAAATTATAATGAAAAAAAAGTAAAAAATAGAAGGGTTTTTAGTTCAATTAGGGATTACATCTGTGGGGAATAAATCTGAGTGTTGTTAACAACAAAATATTAATCTAAACAATATCAAAGAGAACTGAGATGTCATTGGTAAAAAGTGCATTCATAGCATCAAAGTGTTATTATGAGGGGATGCTGAATGTAGAGAATGCATGAGATAAAGATTGGCCGCATCATGCCAACCTAAAAAGGAACTAACAATTCAAGCTGATAGTATTATGGTAGATATAGTGATTAAGAACATGAAAAGAGAGAAACAATCAAGTCCATCAGAGATAATTGTGGAGATCTCAAAATATCTTGTAGAGTAGGATACACAGTTACTCTGCACCCCCACCCAGATAGTGAAGTTATATTTGAAGGTGTCATACCCTATAACCAGCATAGCAATATCATCATCAACTCCTACAAAGGCAAGGGAGATTTATTTTAGAGAGAGGAAATCATAGAAGAATTAAACTACTGGATCAGGTTATGAAGGTCATGGTGGTTGATCCATGACAGAGTAGACCTAGACGAAATGCAGTTTGGCTTCATGTCTAGAAGTACCCCATGTGCAATCTTCCTTGTGAAGCAAGTGCATGAGAAGCATTTGACTACAAATAACCCACCATTCCTGGTACTGGTTGATTTGGAGAAAGCTTTTGATAGGGTTCCATGTTCAGTAATTTGGTGGTCACAAAAGAGACTTGGTGTAGATGAATGGCTTGTGAATGTTTTACAAGCTATGTAGAAACATGAAGTAAGTAAAGTGAGAGTTAACAATGATTTCAGTAATGAATTTACTGTAAAGGCTGGAGTTCAACAAGATTCAGTCCTCAATTCTCTCCAATTCACCATACTCCTACAGTCCATCACAAAGGAGATTAAGGTTGGCTGTCCATGGGGACGCCTATATACTGATAATCTGGTTCTCATAGCTGAATCTACAATGGAATTAGGGAAGAATTTCCAAGCATGCAAGCAAAATCTAGAAGCAAGTGGTCTTAAAGTAAACTTAGAAAAGACTAAGGCTTTAATTAGTAGGAAATAAAATCAAGTAAAACTAAAATTGTAGCAGTGGCCATTGCCCCCTAACTGGCTCCCATTCTGGTGGCACCTAAAATGCACCATCCAAATATGATTGATGCCAGTGCCCCCTGACTAGCTCCCTTGCTGATGGCATGTGAAAAGTACCATCTGAATGTGGCCAATACCAGTGCCCCCTGAATGGCTTCTGTGTTGGTGGCACGTAAAAAGCACTCACTACACTCTTGGAGTGGTTGGCATTAGGAAGGGCATCCAGCTGTAAAAATATTGGCAGATCAGATTGGAGCCTGGTGCAGTCACTGGCTTTCCATACCTCAGTCAAATCGTCCAACCCATGACAGCATGGAAAACGGATGTTAAACAATGATGATTTTGACATGTAATACCGAACTAGTACCAATATTACATTGCTGTAATCCAAATGACAAAAAATTGCATGTTGACACCCATGGGTCTGATAGTATTATCATGTAAAATTTTATTTGATTTGGTTGAGCCATTTGAGAATGCATTGGGAACAGACAGACAGAGAAACAAAGGATTATATATATATATACTATATATAGATATAGATAAATTTGTCATGATATTTTCTTAGGTTCTAATACAAGAATTATATGTATGAGTGCATGTGTGTCTGAGATAAAAAAAAAAAAAAGACAAGGAGCCAATTAAGGAAATAATTAAATATGAATTAGATTTAAGATATCAGGTAACTGTGAAAAGACACTGTTGAACTTTATGGGAATGTCTTAATCTTAATGGTGGGAATATTCTGAATGGGCACCAAAGCTTATCATTATGTCCTTTTATGGAAAGGAAATGTTGAAATCAATACACTCATCTCATAACAGTATTAGTAAACAAACATGATGATAATAAAATCACACACACACACACACACAATATCTTTTTTTTAAATAGAACCTAAGAGCTAATGTTGCTGTGAAAAGTAAATAAAGTATTTACATCACAGGTTTTATTTTTCTAAGGGTAAAAAAGAAGAGCAAGCTGACTAGTTTCTCATTTTGTTAGACCTTATAAGAGAAATAATAGCCTACTTCTGTTCACAGAGAGATTGTTAGCTTATAACTATTACACAAATATACTTTCTAAAAATAATAAAGAATGTATCATGAAAGTTCCAGCTTTGAGAATGGAGAAATTCCATCCGTAATTTATCTCCTGCATGCAGTTATCTGGTTATACACAAAAAGATACATTCAGTGTGTATAACGGAGCCAAGAAAAGATCTGAGAAAATATTAAGCAATGATGCAGGTGAGTTATACCCTATATTGTAATCTGTTTTGGAAGAGCATAGTTAGAGGTGATAATATAATAGCTAAGGCCAGTCTATGATACAGTAGCCAAGTTTGATAATGTAATGTTTGTGGATACTACACTCAAAAATTAATTACCAAACAGGTTTGAGAAAATCCTATGAGAAACCAATCTCAATATTATAGTTATGAATCCATCCAATTCGTCATCTGTAAGTCCTACCTTTTGATAGAAAAGGTTGAAGATGTGTGCCACAAACACATATATCAACTACAAAGTAATACATATAGTATAACCACATTAGAAATACAGTTGTTTACAATCAGGCCTCCTTGAGACACATATATAAATCATTGCTAATCCATACAAATAGTAGTATAGAAGAAATAAATAAAATTGAAAATGAACTAAGTACATATGAAGATTTATTTAAATTTTAATATATATATGATATAAATTTAATATATATATGGTGCAGGAGTGGCTGTGTGGTAAGTAGCTTGCTAATCAACCACATGGTTCCAGGTTCAGTCCCACTGCGTAGCATCTTGGGCAGGTGTCTTCTGCTATAACCTCAGGCCGACCAATGCCTTATGAGTGGATTTGGTAGATGGAAACTGAAAGAAGTCTGTCGTATATATATACATATATATATGTGTATGTGTATGTATATGTTTGTGTGTGTATATGTTTGTGTGTCTGTGTTTGTCCCTCTAGCACTGCTTGACAACCGATGCTGGTGTGTTTATGTCCCCGTCACTTAGCGGTTTGGCAAAAGAGACTGATAGAATAAGTACTGGGCTTACAAAGAATAAGAATTTGCTCGACTAAAGGTGATGCTCCAGCATGGCCGCAGTCAAATGACTGAAACAAGTAAAAGAGTAAAGGGTATATGATGATATGATATATCATCCTGTCAAAGATGATACATGAGTGTTCAGCTTTTGCTAAATAGCCTGTGCAAATGATTTGTTTATAGTGAGCAGATGTAAATATTGTACATTAGCTCCCTTTCTCCATCAAATCAATGTTGCCCAAACAGGTGCACAGTGTATTGTTGAAGTGATTGCAGAGCAACATGAGATGAAATGTCTTGCTCAAGAACACAATGCACAGCTCAATCTAGGGTTGAAACCATGATTACATGATCATGAGTGCTACACACACACACATACATATATATGTATGTATGTATATATGTATATATATATATATGTATGTGCATATATATGTATGTATATATATGTGTATATATATATATACATACCACACTCACAAATAGAAACTATCCACAGCCCCTAATAGACAGTGCAATCCAAAGGGCACTCAAATTAAGTATAGAAGACCTGAGACAAACAAAACCAAAAAAGAAAGAACAATTAAAAACCCTTCCCTACATCTCTACACACAACCCACTCAACAATGAGGCCTTCAGCACCATACTACAAAGCACAGCCCTACTAAAGGGAGACCCAAAGATGAACTGGATCCTCGAAACACACACCATCATTAAAAGTAAACGACAACCAAAATCCTTGAAAAGGATTTTAACCCAAGCTAAACTGCACTCAACATCAACCACAAAACCAGCAGTTAGAAAATGTGGAAGGCCCAACTGCAGAATCTGTGTCATCTTGATAGAAGGTTCAGAATTTATACTAGAACAAGGCCACCAGTTCACCATTAGAGCAAACTTCACCTGCGCATCAGAAAACTTAATTTACGTCATAACATGCGCAGGCTGCAATAGGCAGTATATAGGCCATACAAAAAATAGCTTATGTAACAGGATGGCGGTGCATAAATCACAAATTAGAAACCCTGAATACCGGAAAATACCGGTCAGCGGACACATAGATAGATGTGCTGGAAATGTAAATCCGAAATTTACAACTTACCCGCTTTATAAATTCAGTGACAACGCAACCTTCACGCAACGCCAAAATAAAGAACTGTATTTCATCAAAAAATTTAGACCAACTTTAAACACCCTGGGCCAGGAATATTAAAACAAAAGATTGGTCCTCCGAAAAGGAGAAACAAAATTCCACCACGGCCGCTACCCTAAACAGTCACTCACACTGACGGAAATATGCCTTAGGGAAAAAGGGAAAAAAATTTATAAAAAGATCTCTTCAAACAGATCTAACTCTGATGGACTGGCCACATACGATACAGCTAAGGGTCAGACCCGATTCTGATTGGTCAACACGTTGATGACGTCTCGTTCTGCTAGACTGGCCACCTAACAGGATACAGACAAGGGGCAGATCTAATACAGCTATAGGTTGGAATTGGTCAGAATATTGATGACGTCCCGTTCTGCTTGACTAGCCACCTAACGAAACGATTGGTCAAAACGTTGATGACGTCACGTTACGCTGGACTGGCCACCTAACAGGTGATATAAAACCCAAACAATTCACAAGGTCCGCCAGAACTGTCCAGCGAACACCGACCAACAGTCATCACAGTTACTCAAGGTAAAATCTAAAATGAATTCCTCGCTCTTTCAGGAACATCAATT
The DNA here is from genome assembly GCF_006345805.1 of Octopus sinensis. NCBI lineage: Eukaryota > Metazoa > Mollusca > Cephalopoda > Octopoda > Octopodidae > Octopus > Octopus sinensis. The sequence continues at coordinate 54,138,881 of NC_042997.1, read as the reverse complement.
TTTTATATTGACTGCATATCACCACTTTGAACTATTTTTTATATTGAATGCATATCACCACTATGAACCACTGCATCATACTCTTTAAACATATAGCATGAACGAACTCACTTCACTATATATGAACTTTTGATGTCTGACTCTATTGTATATTATAAATGAATTTTTTATATTTGATAGCATGAACTATCTTTTTTTATATATAACTTTTTTTGATAAGGTTCATCATTTCAAGAACCGAAACATGTTATAATGTATATATAAAAATTAAAAATTTGTCTAATATAGCAGCATTTTCGAACTTCATTTTTTACAAATATATACCCACTCGTATACGAGCTAATCTTATTATAAATATATATATATATATATATATATATATATATATATATAGTTAATCCAAACAAGAAAACACAAAAAAACACAACAACGCGAGGACGTGGAACAAATATAGTATTATTGGATGCTCAGGAAAGAAGGGAAGAAGGAGGGTTTAACGTTTCGAGCGGAGCTCTTCGTCGGAAACATAGGAGAAGGAAAGACCCCGAGAAGGGAAGACAGAGGAAAAAAAATCCCCAATGGTACACACGAGGTCACATTTTGAAATATATATATACGTGTGTGTGTGTGTGTGTGTGTGTAGTATATATATATATATATATATATATATATATATATATATATATATATATAGAGAGAGAGAGAGAGAGAGAGAGAGAGAGAGAGAGAGAGACCCCCTTCAATCATGAATGATCATGGAATTGTACCTAGAAAGTTACCCTCTGAGGCACAAGTCCAGGCAAGGTTGTTTGTGGAAGGCCAGCAGTCGCTCATGCATACCAGCCTCCCCTCTCCACACCACCAGTGTTATCCAAGGGAAAGGCAAAGGCCGATACAGCTTGGCACCAGTGATGTCGTAACTCATTTCTACAGCTGAGTTAACTGGAGCAACATGAAATAAAGTGTCTTGCTCAAGAGCACAACACACAGCTCAGTCCAGGAATCGAACTCACAACCTCACAATCGTGAGCTCAACCCTCTAACCACTGAACCATGTGTAGTATAATGAAGAAATAAATGGGATAATTATCCCCTTATACAGCACAACTAATTAGTGCTCTAATAGAGCCTCAAGAATATAAAACCAAGAAAGAGAGAACAAATTTCAAAGGTCAGTGTTTATATTGACTCAATATATTTCAAAGCATTGGAAAACTCCACAGCATACATAGGTGCATTCATGTACACAAGATATAATATAAAAATTTATAAATATATAAATACATAAATGTACTTGCGCAGTTGTATTAAAATCAATGATATTAAATTATGCAGATGGTGAATGTATAGTGGTAATTCAAATAAATGAGCAAGTTGGTATAAAATGATTTTAAAAGGAATCTTGAGCAGGTGTAAAGTCTGACAGCCATTTAAGGCAGGATTAAAGATGGAATTATATTTATGGCCTAATGGAAAATTGTGTCAATAATCCCCAAAAAATAATTTAGGAAAGTTTCCGACTTGGAGCGTAAAAGGAGGGATAAACCAAATAATTTCCTGTTTCCTCATTAAGTTGTTCCTTCTCTGCCCAGTGTAGTTATTATAATTAAATGAATTATAGTATCTTCTATTATGGTGTTGGTTCTGATGCTCGGGGGTGGGGGAGTTTGTTCATGGGAGGGATGTCAATGTTTAATTTCACAAGATTTGGAAAATGTTTACCTAATTTATTTTTAAATATTGTATTCTTAATATATCTTCCTATTGAATCCACTGTCCTTCAATGCTGTATTATAAAAGGGTGCAAAGTTATAAAAAATTATTTCGTTTGTAGGTAAGTTAGAGATTCTTATTGATACTCCTTTGACTATCCCATTAATAACACTTTGGGGATGATTTGATAAGACATAGATATACTTTATGTAGTTTATGTACTTTCGGTGTGAATAGTTTTGTTAAGCGGTGTCGAGTTTTACAATTCTGCAAATAATAACAATGGTATTTTTTTTATAAGCTTAAAGCTTACAGCAATCACCGTTAAATGACTAAGGAAAATAGTCCAATAATGGGGCGTATATGCCCTTGACAGAAGAAAGTAGGCTTTCCCGTACACATGGGATTCTAACCCACAACCCTTTGTTAATGTGGCTAAGTGTGTTACCGATTACACCAGTGAACAATCCTGCTCCTCTCTGTCAAATTTAAGAATTATATTAGTTTGTAGTTGTTTTTGTAAACAAACTTTATGTGCTTTCAGTGCGAATAGTTTTGTTAAGTGGTGTTGAGTTTTACAATTCCGTAAATAATAATAATGGTAATTTTTTTATAAGCTTAAAGCTTATCGTGATCACTGTGCAAATGATTAAGGAAAATAATCTATTTGCACATAGGTCACTCCATCAATGCAATATAGTTTGAAATTATATTGTTCTATGCAATTATCTGGAATGACAAAAAAGGATTTTCACTACTAATATTATCAGATAATTCACACACAGAATATGAACCAAAGATATTTTTGAAAATTCGGTTCGGTTAAAAGTTTTATTGAAAATATTTTCACAGCTTCATATATTCGGTTTTGTTTATTTACTTAATCACATTTTGAAGTCTATTGTTATAGATTGTTTGATGTCGTCGTTATAGTAAATGTCATTGTTGTGATTTTGGCTAACAAGCAGTTTATCATAATATTACATTAAAATTCTTTTAAAGTGAGTATTGAAATAGAAAACAAAGACTCAAAGCACAAAAACTGCACAGATGTAGCCAACATTTCCCTATTTATCCCTTTGTTCTCAGTAGCCATATAAAATTTTTTACCCACCCCAGAAGTTGTTACTGCTTACTTTGAGATTCACTGGATTGGCGTTGCATATATAAGGCAAATAACTGGAAAAAAACAACAAGAAAAACAAAGAAAACTGGCTTTATCTCTTATTTGTTTCAGTCATTAAACTGCAGTCATGCTGGGGCACCCCCTTGAAGGACTTTTAGTCAAATGAATCATCCCTGGTACTTATTTTTTAAAGCCTGCGACTTATACTATTGGTCTCTTTTGGCAAACCATTAGGTTATGGAGATGTAAACAAACTAACACAACTTGTCAAGTACTGGGTGGGACAAACACAGTCACACACACACACACACACATATACATATATATATATATATATATATATATGACAAGCTTCTTTCAATTTCCATCTACCAAATTCTCCCACAAGGCTTTGGTTAGCCTGAGGCTATAGCAAAAGACACTTGCACAAAGTGACTTGCAATGGGGCTGAATATAGAACCATGTGATTGGGAAGGAAGCTTCTTACTACACACTCACACCATGAATTTTTTTTCTTTTTTCACACAATCTTGATCTCTGTTGCTAATCTTCTTGCATTTAAACCAGCCATATCCAGTCAAAATATTCTTCTTGTTTCATGTTCAAACTGACCAGGTTTGGCCTCTCATACCTAACCTACAATGTCATCTTAAAAACAAACAAATGCATATTGAAATTTTGAAGCTACATGTAATTAATGTGTAATTAATTCAAAACAATGTAAATGAATAAGTGTTACATTTGACAGAGGAATGTGAATTCTAAAGGGTTAAAACAAATTTCAGAAACAAAATCCAGAAAATACATCAAAAAATGGAAACAGTAAAGCAGGACATTTATTGCACAGCTCAACCATATATTCTGTGTGTGTGTGTGTGTGTGTGTGTGTGTGTGTGTGTGTGTGTGTGTGTACACCGTAAAAACCCATGTAATTTGCGGACATGTGTAATTTATGCAGGTGATTTTCAGAATTTGTTAAAAAAAGCTTCTACTCATGTAAAATTTGCACCCCAAAGTTTTCAGAATTACTAATACAGCCAGGGGAAAAAAGTTTTCAATTTAGTTGTATTTAGCATAATTTCACTTAATTATGATTAGATTTTATTAAATTTTCAATACATAAAAATAATTTCTGTTTAACAGGTATCACATTGAAAGCTATTGAATTACAAAATGTTTGTGTTGTTTATAATAAACTTTATTTTACATTTCTTGCCCACAAAAGATTATGTCCGATCTTTAGCACACTGCTGTATGTCTTCTCAAATCTCGATCAGATGAAAAGTTGTTGATAAAAATTACAAATTACTAACCAAAATAAAGCTGATAA